>NW_025767728.1:210000-354382 GCF_003918875.1 Haliotis rubra
GGTTGTAGTCGGCGCTGGAGTTGGTGTTGTTGTAGTGGTGGTTGTAGTCGGAGCAGGAGTTGTTGTTGTAGTGGTGGTTGTAGTCGGCGCAGGAGTTGTGTTGTTGTAGTGGTGGTTGTAGTCGGAGCAGGAGTTGTTGTTGTAGTGGTGGTTGTAGTTGGAGCAGGAGTTACAGTGGTGGTTGTAGTCGGAGCAGGAGTTGTTGTACTGGTGGTTGTAGTCGGAGCAGGAGTTGTTGTTGTTGTAGTGGTGGTTGTAGTCGGAGCAGGAGTTGTTGTACAGTGGTTGTAGTCGGAGCAGTTGTTGTTGTTGTACTGGTGGTTGTAGTCGGTGCAGGAGTTGGTGTTGTTGTAGTGGTGGTTGTAGTCGGAGCAGGAGTTGTTGATGTACTGGTGGTTGTAGTCGGTGCAGGAGTTGTTGTTGTACTGGTGGTTGTAGTCGGAGCAGGGGTTGTAGTCGGTTGTAGTCGGTGCAGTTGTTGTTGTTGTACTGGTGGTTGTAGTCGGAGCAGGAGTTGTTGATGTACTGGTGGTTGTAGTCGGTGCAGGAGTTGTTGTTGTAGTGGTGGTTGTAGTCGGAGCAGGAGTTGTTGTTGTACTGGTGGTTGTAGTCGGTGCAGTTGTTGTTGTTGTACTGGTGGTTGTAGTCGGAGGAGTTGTTGTTGTTGTACTGGTGGTTGTAGTCGGAGCAGGAGTTATTGTTGTACTGGTGGTTGTAGTTGGCGCTGGAGTTGTTGTTGTAGTGGTGGTTGTAGTCGGAGCAGGAGTTGTTGTAGTGTGCAGTGGTGGTTGTAGTGGTGGGAGCAGGAGTTGTTGTTGTACTGGTGGTTGTAGTCGGTGCAGTTGTTGTTGTTGTACTGGTGGTTGTAGTCGGTGCAGGAGTTGTTGTTGTACTGGTGGTTGTAGTCGGTGCAGGAGTTATTGTTGTACTGGTGGTTGTAGTTGGCGCTGGAGTTGTTGTTGTAGTGGTGGTTGTAGTCGGAGCAGGGGTTGTAGTTGTAGTTGTGGTTGTGGTTGTAGTCGGAGCAGGGGTTGTAGTTCTGGTGGTTGTGGTCGGAGCCGGAAGTACAGTAGTTGTAGTCGGAGCAGGAGTTGCAGCAGTTGTGGTGGCAGGGGCGACAGTTATTTGGGGCCTTTGGTTGAACGCTCCAAATTTATCACCATTCGTTAATACTATCAGCGGTCGAGGTGTTAGAACCGGCAGAGGTGATAGGCTGGGCGCCGGAACAGAAGCTGCACCTCCACTTCCAGATTCTGCAAGGAAGGACGCCATCATCCATAATCAACATCGCATTACACCATTGTAAGTATTTACCGTTACATGGTAACACTGACTGACTATCAAACGTTATAACTGCAAAATGACGGTCAAATCAAAACAACTTTGGTGAACAATCTATTCATAGACATCTATTGCTTTTCTTTTTGTATTGTTTGGAAGGTCGAGCAAGACCAAAATAATCTTAATTAATCATATTTCTCATTCTGA
The DNA here is from genome assembly GCF_003918875.1 of Haliotis rubra. Taxonomy (NCBI): domain Eukaryota; kingdom Metazoa; phylum Mollusca; class Gastropoda; order Lepetellida; family Haliotidae; genus Haliotis; species Haliotis rubra. Next base: position 211,489 of record NW_025767728.1, read on the forward strand.
ATAACACTGTAAATTATTGATCATAAATATTTTGTTTTGGTCGTTGTTGGTTGTTTCTCGGTGCACTCAGCAATGTTAAACGTGGCGTCATGAGATAATAACGTCATCAAATAAGTTCGTTAACTAAATAACCCAGAACAAAACAACTACCCTCGAGCCAGTTAGACGGTATATATTCCAGCAAAAGAGAATGTTGGTTTGCTGCTTAACGCCACACTCAGCAATTTTCCAGCTATATGACGCGTCTGTAAATAAACGAGTCTGTTCCAGACAATCCAGTGATCAACAGCATCAGCACCGATCTACGCAACTGGGATACGATGAATTTCTCAACCAAGTCAGCGAGCCAGACCGCCCGATCCCGTTAGTCGCCTCTTACGACAAGCATGGGTTACTGGAGGTCAGTTCCACCCTGGATCTTCAGAGGTCAGATCAATGAAGTGGTGGGGGTGATGCAAGGGTTGACCCATGGTTCACTACGCCAAGAACATTGGTTCGAAATGGTGACCCCGCCATCACATTTCCGGCATAGTGGTGAGAAGGACGTATGCAATAGCCTGCTCATAACTCGATGATTTGGATAATTTGAGAACATTTCTCAAGAAGAATATTGATATCGTGAACTGGGTTGTGACGTTATAGAAATATGCATTCCAAGGGGAACTTACACGCGTAAGAAGCCTGTTCGAAATCTCACTGATAACAGAGAGTGAATTAGTTTAGTTTTTCGCAGCTTTAAGCAATATTCCAGCAATATCACGACGGGGGGACACCAGAAATGGGCTTCACTCATTGTACCCATGTGGGGAATCGAACCCGGGTCTTCGGCGTGACGAGCGAAGGCTTTAATCACTAGGCTACCCCACCGCCCCCCACAGACAACAAGTGTGAAGTCCATGATTATTGCCCCTGCCCTATAAAGCTCTAAACGACATTGTACCCTAGTCACTGATGGACACATGCCGAAGTCTTGAACAGAACGTTTTTCATGAAAACATGAAAATTTTATTTTAATGTTAAACAAACGTGCAGTCCCGGAAGACACGTAATATTTATATATTTTTTCGTAAACAGAAAGATATAAACATACTGATACACTTGTAATCTTCTTTCAGATCCACCTTCCCATCCATATGGCAGGTTGCAATAAGGACGCCAACACCGTCAGCTGAATAGCCTTCGTGGCACTCGTACTGTATGACAACTGAGCTGTTCTCGCCGAACACCAGGGGGCTCTTAGCTGGCTTCCAGGTCTCGGGAATCTCTTTAGGGTCTCTGCAGTTTGGATCTGGTGATACAAGACAAAAGGATTTTGAAAATGAAGACAATAGATGTTGAAAACAGCAAAAGTGATATCAGCTGATTCCAATCATGCTCTTTGCTTGTGAATAATGCCCGAAAGTTTAACATTACATTCACGTTGACGAAAGATGAAATGAAATGTGGTAAAGGTAACTAAAGTGAAAATAAATTGATTTCGTTCGACTTATCCGTTACCGCCTCCGTGGTGTAGTGGTTAGAGCGTCCGCCCGGAGAGCGGAAGGTCGCGGGTTCGATCCCCGACCGCGTCATACCAAAAGACGTTAAAATATGGTACTTGTTGGTCCCTGTCTGGCGCTCGGCATTTATGGGTACAACAAGGACTGGTCGGCTCGGAGTCAGTATAATGTGTCTGAGTGGGGTATTCATGCTTCACTGCGGCATGGTATCTCAGTGGGCTAGCACTATAAAACCAGCTTCAGTCTGGGCTAGTACAAGCAGCCGCACATACACATACACACGCATGCACGTCGTCATATGAGCGAAATATTCTCAAGCACGACGTTAAACCCAATTTCACCTCACCTCACCTCACCTCACCTCACCGACTTATCCGTTTTTCTGTATATATCAAATCATTTTAGAGAAAGTCCTTAATTGTCCAGTTTTAATTCGTTGGTTTCACATTAGTTTCGACTCGCTGGGCGCATGCGTAGAGCGTGTAAAAATATCCACTGGTCAACTTCCGGTTTGGTCGTATTAGCGATATTGTAAACACACTCTAAATAAATGCTGTATGAATATTATTTACGCGTGACAACTGTTCATAGTTGAGTACATACATCCATTTGCCTATGCTTTTCAATAATTGATGTCCTATTTTGGTGGCATTGCATCAGAGATGTGTTTTTTTAGTTGTGAGAAGGGGATGTGCAGGAAGGACGGTGGACGGGTGGTGGTGAGATGTGTTTATACAAGAGCTTGTTAACAAACGTTAAGCTATTTATTTAACTGATTCCGGTCCCTTCCATTCATAAATGAATTGAGATTAGTTAAATTCGACATAAAACCATATATTTGTTTTGATTTTTGCTTTCTTTAGAGTGTGTTTACACTATCGGTAAAGCTTACGACCAAACCGGAAGTTGGCCCCGTGGATATTTTTACATGCTCTGCGCATGCGCACAGCGAGTCGAAAATTAATGTGAAACCAACGAACACTCCAACAGAAAGTGCTGAAATCCAGTGCTCCGTGGCTTCCAAAACAAATCTACTGAGTGACGTGACCAAGAACAGGGATATGTGACACGTAGGTTTATTCACTGATACAACTTGATTGTAGTGTATATCTACTATTTAATCTAAATATATCTTGTAACGCTTAGCAGCAGCAGAAATAGTCATGAAGCGGTCCCGGGTGGGACTCAACCCATCAACCCACTAGATCTGCTCTTTACTAAGAAGGTGTAATTCCAAACATAACTTATGTTACAGGGTAATTCTGTAAAAGAAGAAGCGAGAATGTGTTTTCCAGATGTATACTTAAACAGATCATATTTTTTTTACATTTGGCACACCAAGGTACTTCATTTCACGTGTGAAGGTCACTATCTTGTATCACCCCAGAACTTCCTGGCATTGTCGCCCCGTGGAACCAGCCAGATTACGAGTTGTGACCTTCACCTTCGAAAAATTCTCTTCATGGCTTGTTACTAAATCAAACACGCCTCCACATACTCGTGGACAGCCTTGACATCGCAGTCGACGATGGTGATCAGTCACACCTCAAGGTCGTCTCAAGTGAGTACCTTCCGTAGACGGTTCCTTACAGTCTGGCATCACATCCTACACAATTCTGGTGTTGCTGCTGCTGTAGAGGTGGCCTTGGTGAGCCGTTCATGGAAGTGAACCTTTCTTGCCCTTCAGTTGTGATACGTACTCGACCGGATCTGGGCAGATCACATGTTGACCCCTGCAAAGCCGAGTCGCCTGTCTGCAGGCTGCCTATGGCGTTGTTCTGTTGAAATTCTGTCGCTCTGGGCATGTTTTCTCTTTTAGCTTGCTGTACAATTGTAATGAAGGACAAATGAAAAACCATGGTTTTGATATCCACGTTCATTTGATGTTGATGGGTTTGGAAGGCAAGCTCCAGCGTGATTGCTTTATTGCGTACTCGGTATATTTTTGCCATGCTTTATTCTGCCCGCACAAACCGCTCCCGATGCAGACAGTGAGTGAGTGAGTGAGTGAGTATTGTTTTACGCCGCTTTTAGCAATATTCCGGCGGGGGACACCAGAAATGGGCTTCACACATTGTGCCCATGTAAGGATTCGAACCCGGGTCTTCGGCGTGACGAGCGGACGCCTTGAGCACTAGGCTAGCTGGCTTGGCTGACACATGTCATATACCAATTGCTTAGATCGATGATCATGCTGTTGATCACTGGATTGTCTGGTCCAGACTCGGTTATTTACAGACCGCCGCCATATAACTGGAATATTGCTGAGTGCGGCGTAAAACTAAACTCACTCACTCACTCGGGTTTATGCCTCACATAAAGCCGGGATATGATGAACAGAACAGAACAGAACAGAATTTTATTTCAGTAACAGGCCTCCGGCCCAAAATACATATACTTAAATTGATGGATAATTAGAGCACATATGTATTTCATTTAGATTTGTGTTTCTTGTCAACAAAGTATAAAAATAGACATACATCCTTGATGATATTAACATTTTTACTCTGTAATATAGATATAAAATTAATAATTGATGGACATTTACTAAAATATTTTGATATGTACTTATTTCTGATATGAGAATATGCATCACAGATATAAACTTCACAACGAAGATACCATTTAATTTGCAAAACATGCAATGCCTTTCATTATATACACCACTGATGCATCTACCAGTTTCAACTGCTAGTTTAAAATTACAACACCGAAATCGGGCATATATAAATTTTAAATATTGAGGGTATCATTATTTATCAAGTAGCTCTCTACATTTAACAAAGATTTGAATTGCTTATAGTAAAAACATTTACAGCTGCTATCCAAAGATGATTGCCAAGATCGGAGAGAACTATCATGTAATCTCTGTTTAAATGATTCAATACATATTTTGTGATCACCAATTTCCTGGCTTATCCAAACAAATCCAAAACCAAATTGAAAAAGAATATTTTTAATTCTAGTTGCCCATGAATTTCGTCCTACCCTGTCTAAAGATAATAACATAAATTAACATTGTTTTGGTAATCTATAGTCAGAAGTCTGCACAAGTATTTCACTGCATTGGTTGTATAAGTAAACTGTAAAGGCACTCTTCCACATTCACCCAAGGCCATATTGTTACAGGTGGATTTTCCAAGTTTCAAAACATATTTACAAATTTAATATGGACAGATTCAATAGTATTACAGTAGGATGTGCCCCAGATTTCAGACCCATAACATAGAATGGGTGATATCATACAATCAAAAATCTTAAATAAATCTGTACAATTGATGCTGCCAAGTTTCCAGAGAATATTGCCTTATTAGCTTGTGATGCAAGACAAGATGTAGCTTTACTCCAGGATAATTTAGGAGTGAACATAATTCCAAGGTACTTGTAAAATGATACAGTGTTAATAACTTACCATTATAAAACCAATTTTCATATGAGCGCAAGGGACCACGATTTCTAAAAACAATAATCTTGGTTTTCTTTAAATTCACGCTCATACCAGTTTGATCACAAAATTTGCCAAGTATATTAATCTTTTTTTGCAGCTGTGCACAGGTGTCAGCAATAGCTGACACATCATCAGCAAACACTAAGAGAGCAGAGATTGCTAATAGAAGAAGAAACTGTAACACTTTGACCTCCTTCCAACTCCATAAGACTGCATTATTTATGAAAATAAAAAAATCTTAGGGCTCAAAACACAGCCTTGACGAGTACCGATTTTACAAGAAAAACTATTTGATACACCCTTAGACTGAAGCTGATAAAGATCTATACATAGAAGTTAACAGCATAAGAAATTTACCTCGTATACCAGCTTCGTAGAGTGACTTTAGAAGAACATCATGCCTTAGAGTATCAAAAGCCTTGGCAGAGTCTACAAGAGACAATAAAATCTACCCCTTTTTTGCTAATACATTTTTGAATTAAGGACTGCAATGAAAATATTTGGTCAATTATTGAATAATCAGCCCTGAAACCAGCCTGTGATTCACTGATAATATCATGAACCTCACACCATCGTTGGAGGCGACGATTAAGAATAGACATAAACACTTTACAAGTAGAATCTATGAGAGAAAATCCTCTGTAAGTGTTTAGTAGTATCATATCTACAACCAGACTTATGAACAGGGCAAATAATGGATATGATGAGAGTACTGTTGGAAGCGGCGGCGATTACTTGCAGACCCCTCCATATGGCTGGAATATTGCTGAATGCTCATTCACTCACTCTCTATTCCAGGTAAAAATACAAAAGATGGAAAAAATATTGCGGCAGGGTCTTATTGGATAAAAAATGCATGCCGTTCCAAGACCCCAAACGCGAACTTCACACCGTCAAAATGTTTCTACGTTTGCGTTTCTTCTTTTGCAGAGTATATGTCTGTCACTCAGCAGAACCCTAGGAAAGCAAACGCACAAACAGTACTAAATATTTATTCAAGTAGTGTAAATGGCGGGTGATACCTTTGTCCTCTTTACCGGAACACCTGGTGTCGTGAGAGAGTTTTTCAGTGGCCGATTCATATGATTTTCAAATGTCTTTATCCTTTTCACTAAATGAATCTATTTCTGAGGATAGTCAAATTTGGGCACTATATTGCATTGAGTGAGTGAGTGAATATGGTTTTACGCCGCTTTTAGCAATATCACAGCTGGGGAGACCAGAAATGGGCTTCACACAATGTACCCATATCGGGAATCGAACCTGGGCCAATACTTTAACCACTAGGCTACCCCAACGCACCCATCTTGCAATGACGTTTGATGTATTCAATTTAATGTTAGGCAATGAATTTCAAACGCAGTTACAGTTTATGGTGTTGGTTCGGGATGGCCAATCAAATCATGACAAAGATTTAACAAGACATGTAGCGATCAAAATACTTACGGTACACGACATAGGTACAGTTGCTTCCGAAGTCGTCGTTAGTAAAAGCTCGTTGCGTGGGTGTCTCTTTGAAGAGATAACAGTACTCTGGCGTACCTCCCCTAGTCTTGCCAGCACCTGGGTTAAAGTTACATGGAGGCTTTCCTATCTCAAACACGCAGGGCGCCGCTGTTGTCACGGATGGACTGCTGTCCTTTTGACAGTGTAAAGCCATCACACAGTCGTCCGTTTCTATGCATTTCTTCCCACAATTGGACTGGGAGAGACCTTTCACAGGACTGCCCTCTAGGATATTGAAATCTAAACCAAAGGCAGTAGGGGAAATTTCGAAGTCAGCTTCTTTGAATACGACCAGCTGCGTTTTTAACCCTGAAGATAACGGGTTGAAAGAACCGAGTGATGGAGGAGCTCCGGGCCCTGACGGTGTCGGAGCGGCTGCGGTTGGACCCGGAACAGCTGCGATAGGACCCGGAACAGCTGCGATAGGACCCGGAACAGCTGCGACAGGACCCGGAACAGCTGGAGCTGGAGCTGCTATTAGACTGGATGCAGAAGGCGGCGGCAGGATTGGAGCTGGCATTGGGGCCGGTATCGGTGCCGGGTTAGTGTTCAGATTTGCAGGTAGACCTATAGTCACTTTGGGCATATTCGGCAGACTCAACGACATGGCGGTGGAGCACAGTGCCGCCATCAAAACATAATGTATTACTTTCTCTGTCATATCAGTTGCTGTCCGAGGATCTTCCTCTGCTTTGGTTGTCAGTATGTGGTTTAGGTGGAAAGAAACGTTCCTACCCCTCTGGATTGTGGTGGGTGTAACCGCTGTATTTATACATTGGACAGACTTGATATGATACCTTCACCAGGAATACAAATACCGATCATGAAATATTATGTTTGGAACAACAAACGATAACCTAAATCTAAGTTTTAGATACGAGAACTTTTATCTACATCAGAGCTGGACATAAAGATCATACTTTACATCCAATGTCAAGTTTCTAAGACGTGACAGCTAAGAAGCTGATATTTGATATATATAATATACATCTATAATCTGGACCAGTGGTAAAATCATATCAGGTTAGGACTGGACGGTGGACATTCAGGGCACACGTTATATATCAGGTTTGGAACAAGATACTTAGAGATTACCCGAGCCACAAGGGCTTCTGGTCGATGTCCAGTTGAGATCTGGACGAATACTCTGTCTAATTTATGAATATTTTAGTTCTTGGAACCAACAGTAAAGGAAGTTCCCTTGATGTTATGAAGTTGTCCGGTATATTCTTCTATGTTTTTGCCATCTGTGATTGTCTCGGGACGTTTCAATTATCCTTCTAGTTTGGCGTCACTACAAGTACAACCAGAGTTATTTGCTACAATTGTCAGCACAAAACATGACAAAATTGACTTTGTGAGTGAGTAGCATAATGAACATTACCCGTGAAGATCCGGGTTAGTTCTGGTCTTCAGTAACCAATGCTTGTCGTATGTGGCGACTAGCGGGATCGGGTGGCCAGGCTCCCTGACTTGGTTGGCACATGTCATCGCATCCCAGCTGTATAGATTGATGCTCATGACCCCAGGTTCTAGAACCTGTTCTTTACTGGCCTGGAAAGTGTCATACCAAATACATATCACATATGTTGCAGTTTACCACTTTGTAAATGACAATGTGTATCATAACCTACAGCCACAGGGGCCGTGCCAATTTCACCTTGTCAGAGGGGTACAGAGAGTACATAATCTAGACTCCCAGTTGACATTACTGTGGAACCATGGTGGCTAAGTGGGTTAGATGGCTGACACTCAAACTTGGTTGGCACATGTCATCGGTTCCCAGCTGTGTAGATAGATGCTGATGCTGTCAATCACTGGTTCCAATCCCGGATGGGACTTAACCCCAAGGTTCTAGAAAGTGTCATACCAAATAAATATAACATATGTTGCATTTTACTACATTCTAAACGACAGTGTGTATTCATTACTTACAGTCAGGGAACCGTGCCAATTTAACCTTGTCAGAGGGGTACAGAAAGTACATGATATAGACTCCCAGTTCACTGTGGACCCCATTGTGTCTGAGTGCGTTAGATGCCTGACTTTATGTACTGGTGATCAGATGCCTGAATCTGACAGCATGCGCTCGAATCCCGGATGAAACTCAAACACTAAAGTACCAGAAGCAGTAGTATACTGAGCAAGTCAGTTGTTCCAACTTGTCCTCCACATGGTCACAGGATATTTTTAAACATTTGCTGATAACTTTAATGTTCATCTAGATCACACACATTAAATGAACATTCTGAAAATTATTAAAATGTAGATCGTAGCTGAAGTATAGCTCGACACTGAAGAAACACTGACCATTGCCAAATCTTACTTTTATGACAGATGGATGGAACAGAAACGAATCTCTTCCACTTCTGCTTGATAACGGTGTTAGCAGCTACGCCGAACATCGCATCCATTCCAAGAAACAAGTTGTCTATCCATAAAAGATCGGTCCTGTTCAACTCTGTAGGACACTCAACTTCTCTTCTTTTTGGTTCATATTTTGCTTTGACAGCATCTACAATGACGTTAAACGTGTCATCGAAATTCTTAGAAATCTGTTCACGATATTTTGGTGGATATTTGAATAAACACACCTGTTATTGTGTATCCAACCAGGTGGGTGGTATGCTGAGTGTCGGTAGAGACAAATAATGGATTTGATGAGCTGCCAAGTCCGTGTTGTAACAGTAATTGAACAATTGGCTTAGTGTTTGTTTGACAAATGACATTGTAGAAGGTTTCTGAAATTGTCATAGACTGTTGTTTAATGTTAAGGCATCAAATCCCTCGGCTGGTGTATCTGACATTCAGGTACATGCTGGGCCTTCTTTGTCTGATGTAACATGTAATACAGCACATACACTCCTCCTAAAAATAATAATAATTAAAAAATTAAGATCACCAAAAGATACAAATATAAGCAAGCCTTATTCATTGCATGTCAATATTTATGTGTGAGAATACGTCATTCAAAGTGTATTTCCTCCAATCTCTTAAACAGCAGAATATTTCCTTATTTCTGACTAATTTTGTCCACAAAGACTAAATGGGTGTGCGTGGTGGCATGTGGGCCCGTTCATGGAGCCCAGGGCACATTTCAGGTGAAGTCAAGCAACGGTGAGCGCGGTGAGGTCTTTGATGGGTGACCGTGTTGGCAGCTTGACCCCTGAGAGTTTCTAGGACTTCAGTCCTGCCCCACAACGAAGCACATGTGATACATGTGGTCTCACCTTAGGCAGGTGAGTTTGTTCAAAATTGCCTCTGTTCACCCAGCAGAGGGCGGCAGGGTAGGCTAGTGGTTAAAGCGTTCGTTCGTCACGCCGAAGACCCGGGTTCGATTCCCCACATGGGTACAATGTGTGAAGCACATTTCAGGTGTTCCCGGCCGTCATGTTGCTGATATTGCTGATATTGCTAAAAGAAGCGTAAAACTAAATTCAAACTTTATACTTTCATACCTTGATCATTTTAATGTTCTAAATCTAGTTTCTAGTAATATATTCCTTGTTGCTGTACTGCCTTTTGATGGCATTTTCTGATAAATGATATAGACGCATGATTGGGCTGATATATTACCAATGTCACTCTATATGTCATTCACTCACTCACTCATTTATTACAATCATGTTATTCCGCTCATCCGGGCTAAATTTGTGATGGAACAGTCCTTCTGTGATGTCGAGCTCTTTATTGCTCTCAAAACGTTAACATTCTTCTTTATCGACTGATTTCGTTGTCTGTCCAAAATGTATTGTCCCACAGTGAGTGAGTGAGTGAGTGAGTGAGTTAGATAAAATTTAACATCGCATCGGCAAGTATTTTCGTACTTTCAATATTATTGCCACAGCGTCTAATTAAGGACAGCCATTTCTAAAGATCAAAAACTATGTAGCTATGTATGTGAAACTTAATTGTAATTATTTATGTGACGTTAATGTGCATTTTTAATCCTTATCACTACTGCATATATGCTCACATCTACATTGTCAAGCAGTCTGGTATTCCGACTGTCTGTGTAGGGACGACCGCGAGCAGGATAATGCCGCTCGTAGGAAACGCCCTGGGGTTGAGGTGGAACTCCGCTCACCTCATACTTGTATACTGGTTCTTATCTTACCCCTCACATGAATGTCGCTTTCTGATTGGCTGAGCGCTCTTTTATTATTTTCAGTGTTCCCCGCTTACAAGCGAGTAACATTTCAATGTACCAAGCTGTCAATGGCAACTCATTTGGTACTTCGTGGTAGTAATTCTTTATCTCGAATTACATTGAACCACGTATATGATGTACGGAAATTACCGAATGCAAATCAATGGAAGGGAGATAACTCTCAATCTGTTTTTCTTGTCAGCAAAATCTAGCGATGGCTACAAAAAGATTTGTACCCGTGCTTCAAACAATTCAAAATTAACATTAAGGTGTTCGGTAAGATAAATATGTTGTTCACTGGTCCCTCGGGGCCCATGGGTTGATGTACCCTCGATGTTTGTTTATGTTTGTTTACATCAACCCATGCCCCCCTCGTGACCAGTGAACAACTTATAATGTCATGTCTTGTGTAAGTAACTAGAAATATTTAGACTCAACCTATCCTCCGTCTTTGTCAAAGTATTGCGCGTATAACCCTGAGTTAGTTCCCCAGTCGACACATATACCACGTGTTGACACTATTGTAACACGTACAGTCATTTTAACATGGTTGACACTATTGTAACACGTACAGTCATTTTAACATGGTTGACCCTATTGTAACACGTACAGTCATTTTAACATGGTTGACCCTATTGTAACACGTACAGTCATTTTAACATGGTTGACACTATTGCAACACGTACAGTCATTTTAACATAACATGGTTTGAGTTATTTTAACATGGTTGACACTATTGTAACACGTACAGTCATTTTAACATGGTTGACACTATTGTAACACGTACAGTCATTTTAACATGGTTGACACTATTGCAACACGTACAGTCATTTTAACATGGTTGACACTATTGTAACACGTACAGTCATTTTAACATGGTTGACACTCATTGCAACACGTACAGTCATTTTAACATGGTTGACACTATTAACATGGTTGACCCCTATTGTAACACGTACAGTTATTTTAACATGGTTGACACTATTGCAACACGTACAGTCATTTTAACATGGTTGACACTATTGCAACACGTACAGTCATTTTAACATGGTTGACTATTGTAACACGTACAGTCATTTTAACATGGTTGGACATTCTTATTGTAACACGTACAGTCATTTTAACATGGTTGACCCTATTGTAACACGTACAGTCATTTTAACATGGTTGACCCTATTGTAACACGTACAGTCATTTTAACATGGTTGACCCTATTGTAACACGTACAGTCATTTTAACATGGTTGACCCTATTGTAACACGTACAGTCATTTTAACATGGTTGACACTATTGTAACACGTACAGTCATTTTAACATGGTTTGACCCTATTGTAACACGTACAGTTATTTTAACATGGTTGACACTATTAGCCAACACGTACAGTCATTTTAACATGGTTGACACTATTGTAACACGTACAGTCATTTTAACATGGTTGACCCTATTGTAACACGTACAGTCATTTTAACATGGTTGACACTATTGTAACACGTACAGTCATTTTAACATGGTTGACACTATTGTAACACGTACAGTCATTTTAACATGGTTGACACTATTGTAACACGTACAGTCATTTTAACATGGTTGACACTATTGTAACACGTACAGTCATTTTAACATGGTTGACATTATTGCAACACGTAGTTGACACTATTGCAACACGTACAGTCATTTTAAACATGGTTGACACTATTGTAACACATTACAGTCATTTTAACATAGTTGACACTATTGTAACACGTACAGTCATTTTAACATGGTTGACACTATTGTAACACGTACAGTCATTTTAACATGGTTGACACTATTGTAACACGTACAGTCATTTTAACATGGTTGACACTATTGCAACACGTACAGTCATTTTAACATGGTTGACACTATTGTAACACGTACAGTCATTTTAACATGGTTGACACTATTGTAACACGTACAGTCATTTTAACATGGTTGACACTATTGTAACACGTACAGTCATTTTAACATGGTTGACACTATTGCAACACGTACAGTCATTTTAACATGGTTGACACTATTGTAACACGTACAGTCATTTTAACATGGTTGAGAAATCCCACCGTTCTATATTTGTTAACTTCAGCAGCGATGCGGTCAAAACGTAAGCTTTTTAATCAGAGGTTGACTTTGTGACTTGATACGTTTACTGACCAAATAGAAACGAGTCAAACTGAATTTAGGTTATTGGCCGGAAAAACATCGACTGCTAGGAAAACCCATCGCCTCTCATAATAGGTGACATGTATGACCTCAACCGTCACGTGCCAAAAAGATTCACCTTCAAACAACTTTTCTTTTTAATGCATTTTTAACACGAGACCTTTCAATATTATTGAGCCACTTTCCCATGACACACTTGCACTTAAGTTAAGTACGTTTGTTAAAGTGTTAATTTCATGTTCGTGTTATCATAGCTGTTAATACCTTGCGAAACTTGAACTGATGACATTTGAGATATAGCCTATAATATAATTCCATAACATATCGCATTTGAAAATCAATATTTTCTGATAAACAACTCCCGATTGTCGTGACTAAGTTGAACCGTTTCCTCGTTGCTTTTACTATTGTCTCCGCCATGCCTGTGGCTTTGACTCCGAGGTCCATCCATGGTACGACCCTGAACATGTCCAGGGCGTCATGGAAAATGATGCTTTCAAACTTCTGTGGAACAGGCGCATATACAGCCTCAGAAGAATTCCAGCCAACAAACCTGATCTTGTCGTTTTTGATAAAGCCAATAAACTTATTTACTAGTATATCATTGAATTTTCTGTCTCTTTTGACAGCAATGTGATTGGCAAGATTCAGGAAAAGCATGATAAATATGCGGACCTCGCCTTTGAAATGTCTCGCTTGCATCCCAAGTACACTGTCGTCAGGCTCCCCATTGTTCTCAGTACCCGTTTGGTACCTCCTGATCTCTTGGCGCAGATCAGGAGAGTCTGGGAGCACAGCCCTTCTGACACTCTGGGTAATGCAGAAGGCTGCAGTGTTGGGGAGTCTACATATTCTCCGGAAAGTTCTTGGTGGGTTCGACTAGGCAGCGTTTCCTGGGAGAAGTCCCATTCGCTGTCTGGGCTGCGTGTAGAGGGGGCGAGGGCCCTGAGCTGATGATGAGCCTTACCAGCCTGACTGTTCCAGGATCATCCGAACCCTTTTTGCTGCTTTTTCATCTTTAATCAGTAAAAGAAATTCCTACTAAAGATCCCCAAAAGAAAAAAATAGAAGCAAGCATTACACATTGCATATCAATATTCTATTGTGTGTGAGTATGATCCGCTATTTTTTTAAAAATGCATTATTAACACAACTCCTTTCAATATTATTGAGCCACTTTCCCATGACGCACTTCTACTTAAGTTAAGTAGGTTTGTTAAAGTGTTAATTTCATGTTCATGTTATCATATCTGTTTAGACCTTGCGAAACTTGAACCGATTACAATTGAGATATAGCCTATCATATAATTCCATAACATATCGCATTTGAAAATCAATATTTTCTGATAAACAACTCCCGATTGTCGTGACTAAGTTAAACCGTCAGACACGCGTGTTTGTCTTTCCCCTGGTCTGGGAGACCATAATGTATTGAACCGTCAGACACGCGTGTTTGTCTTTCCCCTGGTCTGGGAGACCATAATGTATTGACCCGTCAGACACGCGTGTTTGTCTTTCCCCTGGTCTGGGAGACCATAATGTATTGAACCGTCAGACACGCGTGTTTGTCTTTCCCCTGGTCTGGGAGACCATAATGTATTGAACCGTCAGACACGCGTGTTTTGTCTTTCCCTGGTCTGGGAGACCATAATGTATTGAACCGTCAGACACGCGTGTTTGTCTTTCCCCTGGTCTGGGAGACCATAATGTATTGAACCGTCAGACACGCGTGTTTGTCTTTCCCCTGGTCTGGGAGACCATAATGTATTGAACCGTCAGACACGCGTGTTTGTCTTTCCCCTGGTCTGGGAGACCATAATGTATGGTCTTTGTGCATAAGGTGAAATAAATGTGAAAAGTTTATCTCTCCAATTTTTTTTTAGTATGGCTATGTAATTGTTATATTATTGTTATATTATATTATATACTCTCTTAAGAAATTATAGGAGTGAGTGAGTTTAGTTTTATGCCGCTATTAGCAATATTCCAGAAATACCCCAATACAGCAATGTACCCATGTGGGAAATCGAACCCGTGTCTTGTCCAACAAACGCTTTAACCACTAGGCTACCCCACCGCCCTTACTATGTTTATAACGAATGCTCTATGACGAACTGACGGATATGGCGAACTTGGTGGGGTTTATGCAAGGCCACTTGCAGTATGCCTTTGCTGAGCTACGGTTATAACTAGAATTTATTGGTCCTTTTCATTATAACAGTACTTTACTTATTATTCCACTAACACCATGGATTAGTGTGTGGTAATGTAGCCGTCATCTTTTACACAAACACAGATGCACATGGCAACACCCCTTTATTCAGGATTGAGGTGCTTCGAGCAAAAATCTGGATAAATACAAAAAAATAATGAAACCTGATTATGAATTGACACTGAAATTTGCATATGAAGACGTCCTAAACTTTAACTGCCAGGAAGTAGAATGGCTTCACCGGAATTAAGCACTAGGCCAGCATTGGTTACAAGGCTCTGGGAAGAGTATAATGAAAAAATCACATTGCTGATTATTCAGACACAACCCCAGACTCTACGGATCAAACATTAGATGGATCATTAGAGTTCAAAGAGGGAAAAGACGGAGAGGGTTAAGACCGAGAGGGACAAGACGGAGGGGTTAAGACCGAGAGAGACACGACGGAGGGGTTAAAACCGAGAGGGACAAGAAGGAGAAGGTTAAGACCGAGAGGGACAAGACGGAGAGGGTTAAGACCCAGAGTGACAAAACGGAGAGGGTTAAGACAGAGAGGGTTAGACGGAGAGGGTTAACACTAAGAAGGGTAATACTGAGAGGGATAAGACTGAGAGGGTTAAGACAGAGAGGGTTAGACGGAGAGGGTTAACACTAAGAGGGGTAATACTGAGAGGGATAAGACTGAGAGGGTTAAGACAGAGAGGGTTAGACGGAGAGGGTTAAGACGGAGAGGGTTAGACGGAGAGGGATAAGACGGAGAGGGATAAGACAGAGAGGGATAAGACAGAGAGGGTTAGACGGAGAGGGTTAACACTAAGAGGGTAATACTGAGAGGGATAAGACTGAGAGGGTTAAGACCGAGAGGGTTAGACGGAGAGGGTTAACACTAAGAGGGGTAATACTGAGAGGGATAAGACTGAGAGGGATAAGACAGAGAGGGTTAGACGGAGAGGGTTAACACTAAGAGGGGTAATACTGAGAGGGATAAGACTGAGAGGGATAAGACAGAGAGTGTTAAGACGGAGGGGGTTAAGACGGAGAGGGTTAAGACAGAGAGGGATAAGACAGAGAGGGATAAGACAGAGAGTGTTAAGACGGAGAGGGTTAACACTAAGAGGGGTAATACTGAGAGGGATAAGACTGAGAGGGATAAGACAGAGAGTGTTAAGACGGAGGGGGTTAAGACGGAGAGGGTTAAGACAGAGAGGGTTAAGACATAGAGTGTTAAGACAGAGAGTGTTAAGACGGAGAGTGTTAAGACTGAGAGTGTTAAGACTGAGAGGGTTAAGACAGAGAGTGTTAAGACAGAGAGGGTTAAGACGGAGAGGGTTAAGACAGAGAGGGTTAAGACGGTTACGGTTGAGACAGAGGGGGATAAGACGGAGAGTGTTAAGACTGAGAGGGTTAAGAGAGAGAGTGTTAAGACAGAGAGGGTTAAGACAGAGAGGGTTAAGACAGAGAGGGTTAAGACAGAGAGTGTTAAGACAGAGAGTGTTAAGACGGAGTGTTAAGACAGAGAGGGTTAAGACAGAGAGGGTTAAGACAGAGAGTGTTAAGACAGAGAGTGTTAAGACGGAGAGGGTTAAGACGGAGAGGGTTAAACAGAGGGGGTTAAAACAGACAGAGTTTAGACAGAGAGTGTCAAGACAGAGAGTTTTCAGACAGAGAGTGTTAAGACGGAGAGGGTTAAGACGGAGAGAGTTAAGACTGAGAGGGATAAAACGGAGAGTGTTAAGACGAGAGGGTTAAGACAGAGAGGGTTAAGAGAGAGGGTTAAGACAGAGAGGGTTAAGACCGAGGACAAGACTGGTTAAGCTCCAGCGATGAAGATTGTCCCAAGGTTAGACACGACTATGCTTTGCTCATTGACGTGAATGCCTGTGTATGGGAGTTTTCGTTCACGATCTGCCATTGTCCAATCCAGGGCCCGGTGATCCTTGTATCAAACTCCTCTGTCGTTTTCACCTGGAAAAAGATACGCGTGTGCTCGTTGAACTGGGCTCTTATCACATTATAACACAGTTTAATTAAATATGGAAGAGACGTTTGTTTACCTTAGGTGAAGTTTTGACAATATACTCGAGGAATTAGTCGTCACGATATGACACTGTTGATATTATTGCAGCACATTCCGATTAAGACATTAATTAGATGGTATGGACCATCCATCTCCTGTGAACGTATGGTTACCTGGAAAAGGATACACATGTGCTCGTT
This sequence comes from Haliotis rubra, assembly GCF_003918875.1. Lineage (NCBI taxonomy): Eukaryota > Metazoa > Mollusca > Gastropoda > Lepetellida > Haliotidae > Haliotis > Haliotis rubra. Next base: position 228,703 of record NW_025767728.1, read on the forward strand.
GAACCGGGCTCTTATCATATAAGGAAAAAGGATAATCAGAAAAAAATCCATTTGGTAAGAGATGTCTGTTTAGCTTATGCGGAGTTTTATGACAATTTAATCGATGCATCACCCGTCACCTGACACTGTTCATATTATTGCTGCACATTCCGATTTTGACATTAAACAGATGGTACTGTTATAACGCCCATTTCGTGTGCACGTGTAGTAATATCATGAGACAGCACCAATATAGTATTTAACATCATTGGGGAGAGGGGCTGCCTCCGTGGCCTGGTGAACTTAGCGTCTTGAATAGGTCACTCAAGACCAATATACTGACTCTAACCGTCCAGTCGTTGTTTGATACATTCAAAACAGTGCGCCAGTCAGAACAACAAGAAGTATTATTTGTAATTGCGCCTTTTAAGATAAAGGGTGAGGGAACGAAGTGGCCGCATTTTGGCCCTCTGGTCAGACGCTAAATCATCCATGGAGAAAGTCAATAGTTGTCTGTTTCTTATGACAGTGGGAAGGTGCTATGGTTACGTCCGGTCAATGCTTTGGATTCACAGCATCACCCTGACGCAAGGCCGTGATTCTATGTAGCCAGTCAGTATGTTTCATAGCTTGATAGTTTAAAGCTGACATAACAGCAGACGTGAACTGTTCCTAAAGATACCCTCCGATTGGTAAACAACTCAAATGCGGTTAGGACCTGTTTCTTTCATAAATGATAGATTTAACTTAAGTACTGTGACGGAATCTTCTGTTCCTGAACCTCTTTTCGTAGCATATATAGCTCTCAACCTTTGAAGGATAATCAGAGTAGCCCGATGTATTTGACGATACAATTTTCAGGATGTAACAATACAACTGACATTTGAATAATCAGTTTGTTGTAAAGGGAAAACATAAAAGTCCCGAGCAAAAACAAATGATATGCCATCCCTTACAAGAATTGCAGATTCGATATCATCTGCCAACCCCTTGAAGTCACTCGTGAAGGTTAGAATCAGAATTGGTCTTCAGTAACCCATGCTTGTCGTAAGAGGCGACTAACGGGATCGGGTGGTCAGACTCGCTGAGTTGGTTGACACATGTCATCACATCATTGTTGCGTAGATCGATGTTCATACTGTTGCCCACTGGATTGCCTGGCCCAGACTCGATTATTTACAGACCGCCGCCAAATAGCTGGAATGTTGTTTAGTGTGGTGTTAAACAAGAAACAAACCTCTTTGAAGTACTTCTTCTGCCAGACTTCTTTCCGGTCAACAGACAGAAATTTGTCCCAGTCAGGCTTTACGTTGGGGTTGGACGATGACCGAAACACGACGCCATCTTGGATGTTGTAGAATCCCATGTTATGGAATGGAGACTGCCACCGAAGATCGATACTCCATCTGATGTCGTTTGACAAGTTGACGCCGCTGAAACGGAAATATCACATACGCAAATACTTATCTGTACCTCCAGAATGCGTGACTAGTCGACTATCTGAATTGTTTTGGGTTTTTTTTTGTTTTTTGTTTGGGTTTTGCTAAACGCCTTAGTCGTCTCTTAAGAAAAGCATGGGTTGCTAAATATCACTTCTCACTCATTCCTTCACGGCTACAGAAGATTATACATATATATACAATCTTGAATGCAGTTTGGAGGTCTCAGAATCAAAACTTTATTAGACATCTATCTTTTGTTGTGAGCTCTTTGTGACGTGGGTATGTGTGACAAGGGCATGTGTGACGAGGGTACTTGTGACGAGGCTTTGCGTGACATGTTTCAACATTCCGAATATACTGCCACCCTGCTTACCGTATGAACAAACGGCTTCAGAAGACGAGAAAACTGTTCACATGTTCTTTAAACAAATACATATTTTACTGTCACCTTCTATGTGGAGTAAGGTTGTGAAAGAGAATAAATCCGCCATAGGGCACTGGTTCCACAAAAACATCTTTCTTGATGTCAACGCCTGAAGAGAAAACAACAAACAAACACATATTCACTTCGGAAATACATATGTTGTTAGGATCACAAAGGTTTTGGTTTTCAAAGATGGTATACTTCTATTCCAAGGATGGTATACTTCTATTCCAAGGATGGTATAATTCTATTCCAAGGTTGGTATACTTCTATTCCAAGGATGGTATAATTTCCAAGGATGGTTATTAATCTATTCCAAGGATGGTATTAATCTATTCCAAGAATGGTATAATTATATTCCACGGTTGGTATAATTTTATACCACCGACAACTGTCACTTCGACCTCAACGACGTCTTAATGAACTAACTTCGCAGTGATGATCTGGTGGTGTTAAACAATATTCACTCACTTACAATGGAACGTTGTGACGTCATAAAGCAATGGGTGATGTCATTTGTTTACATGGATGGAATAAGACAGAGACGAACACGAAATCCAAAGAAAGAACAATATAACTACCCAATTCCTTGACCATGGTCTCTTCTTCGAGCGTAATGTACCACGTGTTGGCATGGCAACAGGTATGACGAGCCACCCGTCCATCCACGTGACCAAATTTCACCATCTGAAAGTGCATTATGTCAGTCTTCTACTGTTTGTACCTTGTTTCGTAAGTCAGTTGAAAGTTCAACAAAATATGAGGCCATTCTATTTAACATGAAATGTTAATTGAAAATGTCTCATGTAGAGAAAAGAAGGTTAGGAGCTTGACAGTATTAGGGAGGCGGTGACTTGGACTGTGTCTACAATTTGTTCCAGAATGAAACAAAAACACAATTTGTCTTCAGGTTAAACAAGCATGAAAACAGAAATATTGATATGAACATTGTCGGATATCTATAAATGTTTGATATACAATTCGCCAATATACGCGTTTCCTATTGGACTAGATGCCAATAACCGGACTGCTACGCTAACGTTTATATGTGTTCATCACATGTTAACCTTCTTCAGGAATGCTACACTAACGTTATATGTGTTGATCAAATGTTAACCTTCTTCAGGAATGCTACACTGACGTTATATGAGTTGATCACATGTTAACCTTCTTCAGGAATGCTACACTAACGTTCATATGTATCGGACATATGTTAACCTTCTTCGGGAATGCTACACTAACGTTTATATGTGTCGGGTACAAGTTAACCTTCTTCAGGACTGCTACACTAACGTTTATATGTATCGGGCACAAGTAAACCTTCTTCAGGACTGCTACACTAACGTTTATATGTGTCGGGCTCATGTTAACCTTCTTCAGGAATGCTACACTAACGTTTATATGTATCGGCCACATGTTAACCTTCTTCAGGATTCTTAAACCTTGTTTATATGTGTCGGGCTCATGTTAACCTTCTTTAGGACTGCTACAATAACGTTTATATGTGTTGATCACATGTAAACCTTCTTCAGGACTGCTACACTAACGTTTATATGTGTCGGGCACATGCTAACCTTCTTCAGGACTGCTACAATAACGTTTATATGTGTCGGGCACATGTTAACCTTCTTCAGGATTGCTACAATAACGTTTATATGTGTCGGGCTCATGTTAACCTTCTTCAGGATTGTTAAACCTTGTTTATATGTGTCGGGCTCATGTTAACCTTCTTCAGGACTGCTACACTAACGTTTATATGTGTCGGGCACATGTTAACCTTCTTCAGGAATGCTACACTAACGTTTATATGTGTCGGGCACATGCTAACCTTCTTCAGGACTGCTACACTAACGTTTATATATGTCGGCTCATGTTAACCTTCTTCAGGACTGCTACACTAACGTTTATATGTGTCGGGCACATGTTAACCTTCTTCAGGAATGCTACACTAACGTTTATATATGTCGGCTCATGTTAACCTTCTTCAGGACTGCTACACTAACGTTTATATGTGTCGGGCACATGTTAACCTTCTTCAGGATTGTTAAACATTGTTCATATGTGTCGTGCTCATGTTAACCTTCTTCAGGACTGCTACACTAACGTTCATATGTCTCGGACATATGTTAACCTTCTTCAGGAATGCTACGCTAACGTTTATATGTGTCGGGTACAAGTTAACCTTCTTCAGGACTGCTACACTAACGTTTTATATATGTGTCGGGCTCATAACGTTAACCTTAACCTCCTTCAGGACTGCTACACTAACGTTTATATATCGTATCAACTTAACCTTCTTCAGGATTGTTAAACCTTGTTCATATTACAGGACTTGCTACACTAACGTTCATATGTCTGTGAATGCTCGCGTTTATATGTGTCGGTTAACCTTCTTCAGGAATGCTACACTAACGTTTATATGTGTCGGCTCATGTTAACCTTCTTCAGGAACCTTCTTGCTACACTAACGTTTATATGTGTCGGGCTCATGTTAACCTTCTTCAGGACTGCTACACTAACGTTTATATGTGTCGGGCTCATGTTAACCTTCTTCAGGACTGCTACACTAACGGTATATGTGTCGGGCACATGTTAACCTTCTTCAGGACTGCTACACTAACGTTTATATGTGTCGGGCTCATGTTAACCTTCTTCAGGAATGCTACACTAACGTTTATATGTGTCGGGCTCATGTTAACCTTCTTCAGGAATGCTACACTAACGTTTATATGTGTCGGGCACATGTTAACCTTCTTCAGGACTGCTACACTAACGGTATATGTGTCGGGTACATGTTAACCTTCTTCAGGACTGCTACAATAACGTTTATATGTGTTGATCACATGTTAACGTTCTCCAGGATTGCTACACTAACGTTTATATGTGTCGGGCACATGTTCACGTTCTTACAGGTTTTAGTGGGTTTTTTCCAGAAGTAACAAAGACACAGATGAAATACATTCACAATATTGGGGCACCCCCGAGAGTTCTCTTTACGAATAAATAAAGAATCGTCGTTTATGACCATTTAAGACAATCCAGTGATTGATATTAAGAACCCTGAACCACGGCGTCGGGGTCGACATGTTATCAAGTACACCACCACCCGACCCGTGAAGTCGCTTCATACCAGCCTGCAAGGTGTGTGAGTGAGTGAGTTGGGTTTTACGCCGCTTTTAGTGCTTTTTGCCCGCAATATCACGGGCTGCCAGAAATTCGCTTCACACATTGTTCCAATTTGGGGAATCGAACCCGGGTCTTCCGCGTGACGATCGAACGGCTTTAACCACTAGGCTACCCCACCACCCTAGCCTGCAGGGAACCACTTCTAAGCTAGAAGCCTCACGTATCACCAGTTAGTCTGTTAAAGGCAGTGTCCGGATTCACGAGGTGTCACGGTATAGGCGCACAGAAAAGGCACATGAAGATTTTCTGTCACGATAGTTTGCTGCTTGGTTCAATGCAAGCTACATGTTCTATAGTATACCTGCATGCAGCCATTTTCAGGTGTAGCATCCAGGAATGGTATCCACGCTGTTGGAATGAGGTGGTCGTAGGACTCGTTGCTGAAGTAACCACTATCTGGAAACATCTCAATAGGTTTTATATGTGAATAACACACATAAGGGTTTTTGTGGGACTATCTAAGCAGCCTGGATTCGATAATAGCAAGAAATAAGAATAATTTTGCTTCCTTAAAGCATTTTCACATTCATTCATTCTGACATGTAGGACCCGTTTACATAGTGATGTAATTTATCTGCCAATTGACACGGATCAATATCGTTGGGAGTGTAGTAAATCAACTGTACCTTAAACCCGCACAAAGTCCTTTTAACCAATACAATGTAATTTAATCCACACAATGTCTTTTAATCCTTGAAAGGTCTTTTAAACCCACAAATGGACCTTTAAACCCACGGAATGACTTTAAACCTATACAGTGTCCTTTAAATCCAGACAAGGTCCTTGGAATCCAAACAAGGTCCTTTTAACCCATATTTGTTCTTTAAACCCACACACCGTCCTCTCCAAACTCACCCTGGTGCCACGGGATCGCTCCAATCTTGCTCTCTGGGGTTTTGGTCCTGAGGTTCCACGTGGGATGCCCAGCGATGTCCGGACCAATCAGTTGTTCAATCATGTTCAACATGCGCTCGTTGCTCCAAACGTTCATGAATGCCTTTGAGAATAGGGAATGAATGCATAGACAGGAATGTGTTCCGAGTGATCCCTTGCATAGCTCCCCGTGACTCATGTTCAGTGGCAATGGCATTCTCTTCCCACAGAGGTTATTTGTCATATCTTCCTACGAACCTCTGTTCTAATACGGCCATATTTCCCAGTTCTCGTAAAATCCCCTAGCGGCAAAAGATCGCAACACGAATTATCTCCCTTCTTTCTATCCAATCAGAACACGTGTTACATCGACTTAGATTCAACTTGACGAACACAAGCAAATGTGGGGCCACAAATATCCCCCCCATCTGCCGGGGACTTGTGTTGATGTTACACACAAGACGTTTAATGGCTAGCTTGTCCGTTGTCAACGAGGGCGATGGAGAAGCCACTGATCCGCCATAACATGACTGAGTTCTGTCTAGAAGAAACGTTTGCGCATCGCGCAGGGGAAGAGGTTTAGTTTTCTCGAAGCATACGGAAATTACCGAGGCCTTGCGAATGATCACTTTTGAAACAACGTCGCTGATTGCACAACTAAATCTGATTGCCTCCAATCACAAGTCTTGAACGCTCACACCATGAAAGGGCCGTATTAGAACAGAGGTTACGTAGGAAGATATGACAGGAGTAACCTCTGTGGGAAGAGAATGTGGCAATGGTGCTTAGCTAACAATGATCCATCCGGTTACTTTGAGACTGTAGCTAGTATTCTCATTATGTCTCTTTAACCAGGTAACAGTAATAATCCTCAATAGCCTCAATCGAACATAGCGTCACTTTACAATATGTGAGTGAGTGAGTGAGTTTAGTTTTACGCCGCTTTTAGCAATATTCCTGCAATATCACGGGGGAGTACACCAGAAATGGGTTTCACACATTGTACCCATTAGGGGAATCGAACCCGGGCCTTCGGCGTGACGAGCGAACGCTTTAACCCCCAGGCTACCCCACCCTTTACAATATCTTCCAGATGACGTTGAAGATGGGGAGTCGGGTGGACTATCCCTTTGAACGACTTTCTTAAAAGTTTTAGGATGCAGTATCAGGGGGATGTTGAGTTCGACAGCTACGACATTGGTTTGATGCTACGATGTACGGTGGCATAATAGGGTCATCTGTTTTTGGGTTTTTTTCTTGAAATTTCAAGATGTCGATCTAAAATTTCAAGTTAATTAGTTGAAATTTCAAGTTAATAAGTTAATAAAAATCTTGAAATTTCAAGTTTTTACGTTAGTGGTATGTTGAAATTTCAACATATTAACTTGACATTTCGACATAGTATCTTGAAATTTCAAGATTTTTTACGCGATCATTAAGTTGAAATTCGAAATAAAATTTCTTGAAATTTCAACTTATTAACTTGAAATTTCAAGATCGACATCTTGAAATTTCAACTTACAATCTTGAAATTTAAAGTTGCTACTTGAAATTTCAAGAAAACACAATAAAAAACAGATGGCCTATTATGCCACCGTAACGATGTCTGTGAATGCCTTAATATCTTTCCCGTCTGGTTTAAATGTTAGCGGGCTACATGTATACATGTTCATGTTACTGGCAAATGTTTTACAGAGTAGGTTTAATCCGGACATGTGATATTCCGGAAGATTTCTTTGAGAACTGCTCCGTTCGGAATAATATGACTTCACTACCGATGGTTCAAAATACCTTTGGTAGTTTCTGGTGTTTAAAGAGAAGGATATTGGAGCCGGGGAACTCTTTCTCCAGCATAGTGAGTCTCTGGAATACGCCATAGTCTTCATACAGATCTGGAACAGAAACAGACATTACAGTAACACTGCAGGGGTCTATTTAGTCCCGGTGTTTGGACATTTCTACAGTGACATTAATAAACAAATAGAAACACAAAGTGAATGGCATCATTATAAGTCGTAAATTTATGCATACAAAAATAGTGAATATTAAATAATGTGATGACCATTTTATTGATTTATAAATAGATAGTTATGGTTATGGAAATGGTTTTCAAGGCTGTATTTACAATCGCCAAAACACAGTTCTGGCAAAATGCAGTTCACAAACAATGCAAATAGGCCAACAGGTTAGCGCGGTCTGCAAGTGCAAAACGAACGCAAGGAATTTTAAAGCAAAGGTGAGGGAAAATTTGCATTTGCGCTCTTTTGTGAAGACAGAAAGCACAAACCGGAGATGGTTACTCTGTCATTTTGTCTAACACGATTCGGATATTTATGGTTTTATATATTGTTGGTCGCTAAATGTCTCTTGATTTTCATTTACGACTGCCGAAAAATGACGACGTTGTGAAAAATGGCGACCTCGTGAACAGGAAGTACAGCAACAACGCATATTTGTCGTGTGAAGACACACGATGGAACCTTCTGTTACTTTTCGAAAACTCAATTGTTCATGCGTTCTACCAAAGGAAATGCGTTCAGACATTGGTCATTTTGTACACGCACGTTCTGGGCTCCTGCAGATATAAATTTAAATGTTATAAGTTCCACGGGGCCACTGTGAGATATTAAGATAGGTTGGTTTGTTGTTTTACGCCGCACCCAGCAATATTCCAGCTATATGGCGGCGGTCTGTAAAATATCGAGTCTGGAACAGACAATCCAATGATCAACAGCATGAGCATCGATCTACGCAATTGGGATACGATGACATGTGTCAACCAAGTGAGCAAACCTGATCACCCGATCCCGTTAGACGCCTCATACGACAAGCATGGGTTGCTGAAGACCAATTCTAACCCGGATCTTCAAGGGTTGAGATAATAAGCCACACTAATTAATGGTCGCGGACACGGTCTCAGGAAAATACATGAAAATATATTAAAATATACAACGGTTGCCCTGTTCGCATTTCTTGGATACATGCTCGTGTACATGCATAAGACCGCCTCCGTGCTGTAGTGGTTAGAACGTCTGCCTGGAGAGCGGAAGGTCGCGGGTTCGATCCCGGCCACGTCATACCAAACGACGTTAAAATATGGTACTTGTTGGTCCCTGCCTCGCGCTCGGAATTATTGGGTTAAAAAAAGGAGTCAGTATAATGTGTCTGAGTGGGGTGTTCCTGCTTAACTGCGGCATGGTATCTCAGTGAGCTAGCACTATAAAACCAGCTTCAGTCTGGGCTAGTACAGGCAGCCACACATACACACGCATGCACGTCGTCATATGAGCGAAATATTCTCAAGTACGACGTTAAACCCAATTTCACCACACCTCATGTATATGCATAAATTCTGTTCTGTCTATTTCAAACAATGTCATGATAAAGACGTGTTCAAGGGTAACTTACAGCCCAAAATCCGAAGTGGCTACAACAACTGATTTAAGGTATTGTTAAAGACAAGGTCATTGTAACAGCTGGGAATGTTTCATTACAACATTTGTATTTAGAGACGACAATATGTCAGCGGAGATAAGACGGATGGGAGAGCTGTGTAGACTGCCATCTGTTCCACTGAAAGGCGATGCCAACACTGATTTTCAGTTGTCCATGTACATTATTTTTACTGCTCCTTTGCCCATTACATCAGCTGGAATCAGTTTCTGAGGATAGTCAAGCTTGGCATTGTTTGCACTGACGTTTCATATTTAAATTGACATTAAACGTTGACAGTTTTTTTGTTTAACGTCGCACTCACCAATATACACGCTACAGGGTGGCGGTCTGTAAATAATGTCATTTGGACCAGACAATCCAATGATCAACATCATGAGCATCGTTCTTCGCAACTGGGATACGATGACATGTGTGAACCAAGTCAGCGATTAACCTGTTAATCTCGTACGTCAAGCATGGGTTGGTGAAGATCAATTCTAACCTGGATCTTCACGGGTAGTAATTAAAGGTAATGTTTAAATGTTCTGTCGTCACGCTGAAAATCCGGTGTCAATTCCCCATATCTACGGGTATTCTATGTGAAGCCTATTTCTTGTATCCGTGGTGATATTGCTGGGATATCGATAGAAGCGGTGTAAAACAATACTCATTCACTCATCGGAAACTTAACATCCGTCACAATCAGTCATAAGAGCGTTGCGTCTAGAATAAGCAAAGTGTTTACTAACGTTGAATTTTTCCGGATTTGTACAGTTTCTGGGCAAGATTGTCCACCATCCTCTCCACGGCATCACGACAGGGCTCTCCTCGGCAGTCCCTCACGACGATGTAGCCCTGCGTAACACATCCTTCAACTCATATTGCATTCTTTTCGTTGAAAGCACAGGTCCAAAATGGTCAGGTTTGTAATTATCTGTAAAATATACTACCCATCAAAAGTTTAGACTCGCCCCTGTAAGTGTAGCCACTTACTTCAGTCAGCTGATCTAAACTAGATTTGGCAAAATATTCCATACTGTTTGAAGGTTCTGTTTACACATGAACTCACGTATTGTAAAACGAATTAGTAACGTTGAAAAGATTATTGTCATGAGTTCAATAAATGATGAAACTCAGTGAAAATTGGCGAATTCTTAACGAATCTTAACACCAAAACGCAGCTGTGCACATGCACGATATTTGCACATGCTTTTCAGCAATGTGATGCATGATCCTCGTACAATTCACCTGCATAAATTTTGGAGTTGGTTCCCCCAAGTTAGTGGAGAAATTCATCTTCGATGTGACCGTATATATATTCAAAACATATAGGGAGTGCTTTAAGTGAGTCTAAACCTTTGATGGGTTTTATATAACGCATAGCAAAACATTGAAAAAGATATTTAAATCACATTCTTATTTAAACCACGCTTTGACAATAGCCTATGTTACAATGATATCAGGAGGTTTCATATTCCATCTTTATAATGATTGGTTTGTTTGTTTGTTTGTTTGTTTGTTTGTTTGTTGTTTAACGCCGCACTCAGCATTGTTCAAGCTATATAAAAAATCGAGTCTCGACCAGGAAATCCAGTGATCAACAGCATGAGCATCGATTTACGCAGTTGACATACGATGACATGTGTCAGTCAAGCCAAGTTTGAAATACCGAACTATGGTATGACTGTATGAGCTGTCCTCGTGTTATACCAAAATGTCCTCGAATAGACCTACCTCTTTGAAAAACTTAACAATGTCCTCATAAGGGAGTTGTCCCTGTTTCCGCTCCTTGACAGGGGGTGGCGGGGTGTTGAAAGGCTCGGGGTAACATTTGTCTGGGAGACCCCGAGGACGGACTGTGTTAGCTGCCATGTCTACAAACGCCTGGCTCTCTGTGAAAGAAGAAGTGAACTGTTTCGTGGAGGACAGACTGAGATAAACACAAGTCAGCTAAAGGTCATGGTCACGTAAAGGTCATAGTCACGTAAAGGTCATGGCCACTGCGATTAAGTAGTTGACGGTCATGAGTTAATACGTGTCGATGCACAATACAACAGCTCAGGCAATAACTGTCGCATATGTCTGTGGATAAGGAAGTTCAACGTCTCTTTGAACAGTATATATCACTGCAACAGGAAAAAAGATCTTACACGTTTTCCAGGTTGGTGAAATCAAAGCATGCACCCCAGACTGGGCCATGAGCCAGATTGCTCTCCCGCTAATTATGCACATGGGAAGATTAGGCACACGCTAAGATGAGAAACTTGGGAAGATGAGGTAAAGGCAAAAGAATTATAAGCATAGGTATATTCTGAAAAGAAAGAATCCTCGTCCTGATGTGCATACAGACAGACAGAGTCAGACATACATGCAGACAGACAGACATGCATGCATACAAACAGACAGACAGACAGACATGCACAGACAGACAACAGACACACACACACACATATATACACACACACACGGACACACACACACGACACACATACATATATACATACATACATACATACAGACAGACAGACAGACATACATTTGTATAGCGCCAATAGCCAGCTCAGCTACTTTGTTTTTTCCCTCGATCATTGGATGTCAATATCAATGGCACAACATATTTTCAATCTCAACTTCCTGGGGACTGTGCAACTCCAGCCATTAGGCGCACCGAGTTAATGTGGCTTTCCCATCCTTACGAGGTACCCATTCACAGCTGGATGGACTGGGACACATAGCCACAGTGTACCACTGATTGTTACATGTATTGTTGTGTCTTCAGGAAGCTATAGGTCGAGTTCATTCTTAATAAGGGTTTGTTTAATGTCTACGCCTGACTCCACAGCATTCCAGCTATATGGCGGCGGTCTGTAAATAGTTCAGTCTAGACCAGATAATCCGGTGATCAACAGCATGAGCATCGATCTACGCAATTGGGGTACGATGACACGTGTCAACCAAGTCAGAGAGTCTCACCACCTGATCCTGATGGATTAATGAAGACCAGTTCTAACCCGAATCTCCGTGTGAAAGCTATATTCATCAGAACGTAATGCAAAACACAGATGAATGTTTACACATATAATTTATTCACGTACATACAACGGCAATGTCAGATAATGAGTATATTTCTGACACGATATCACAGAATTGATGAATTATACGACGCAAGATATAAATACACTATAAAACTTTGTTCACATATTAAACCCACAAAAAAACTACCATATTTACATATAAAATAAATTATCATTATGCTTTAATTACAATTTCATTATCGCAATATTTACACAATCACAATTGGTTTGCAGTGTCCTCCTGAGAAATCGGTTGTACATATGAAATTTACACCATAAATTAGTATTGGCTGCCGGTTTATACACCGAGTGTACTCATCTACGGAAACCGATTCATGTTGTTGATGGGTATCCGGTAGTATGAGATGGTAACTAGAACATACTGGGTTTCATCCGCGCTGATCGGGGTTGCGATGTCTCGTACATTTCCGTGGTGTGATGGAGCTAGCTCTATGAACTCCTACATTCCCTATCATAATCATTATGATGGTTATAGTTACTATTGTTGATCTGGTCCCTGTTGTACCCACTTCCCTACTCTGGGAAAGCCAGAATCTGCAGCTCGGAGAAGTATTTATACAATGCGGGCAAAAGAAAGTATGGATTGCACAAAAATACTTCAAAGGTTATCATGCTGGAAAAATAGACAAAACACTGCAAACTTCAGTCAGGTAATAATAATAATAATGTACTGCTGGACGGTACAGCGATGGGAGTAAACCAGGTGAAGTCCTTCACCAAGTCTGCCCAGAGTCGGTCATTTGTGGAGAAGCTTTATGAGAAGCCACTGCATCGTGTGTTGAACAGAATAGCAATCCAACCGACTCCTTCGCCTGGATGAAGTCGGCTGGTCTCAAATGTGAAACTGACGGCTTCCTTTTTGCTGCTCAGGACCAGTCACTTCCCACTCGCAATCGCCAAAATGTGATTTTGAAAGAAAATATAAACATGAAATGTCGACTTTGCAATGAATTCACAGAGACTGTCCAACCTTGTCAGTGGATGCCCTTCCTTGGCACAAACAGCATATCTTAAACGACATGATGGCATGGCTCGTTGCTTTTACTAACCGTCTCCGCCATGCCTTGTGACTTTGACTCCGAGGTCCATCCATGGTATGACCCTGAACATGTCCAGGGCGTCATGGAAAATGATGCTTTCAAACTTCTGTGGAATAGGCCCATATACAGCCTCAGAAGAATTCCAGCCAACAAACCTGATCTTGTCCTTTTTGATCAAGCCAATGATCTCTTGGTGCAGATCAGGAGAATGCCCGGGTTCTCCACCGGGAGCACAGCCCTTCTGACACTCTGGGTAATGCAGAAGGCTGCAGTGTTGGGGAGCCTTCATATTCTCCGGAAAGTTCTTGGTGGGTTCGACTAGGCAGTGTTTCCTGGGAGAAGTCCCATTAGCTGTCTGGGCTGCGTGTAGAGGGGGCAAGGGCCCTGAGCTGATGATGAGCCTTATCAGCCTGACTGTGCCAGGATCACCCGAACCCTCTCTGCTGCATACTATCTTTAATCTGTAATAATAATAATAATAATAATAATGTATCCATTTATATGCGCCTAATTCCACACCAGGTATGCTCATAGCGCTAACAATGAATAGCACAGCACATTATTACCCCGGATAACCAAGGCTGCCTGTTAGGCGCTGTAAGGTTATAGTCATATGACTTATCCCACCGGGTACCCATTTTCTGCTGGGTCAACAACACAACTAGCATCAGTATCACCAATGGAATGGACATTTCTTGTTTGTTGTATTTTTAGCCATCCCCAAGTACTTTCTTTTGCTCGACAACTTGTATGAAAACGCATTTTGAACCTGTGCTTCGAGTCTGTTGGAGACTTGATGCATAGTTTTGGACGTCTGTCGTGTTTTGTTACTGGTAAGTGAGTGAGTTTAGTTTTATGCCGCGTTTAGCAATATTCTAGCACATTTACATTAACACGTGGGCTTTACACATTGTGCCCATGTGGGGAATCGAACCCGTGTCTTCGGCGTGACGAACAAACGCCCCTACCCCTACCCCTACCCTACCGCCCCCCAAGGTATAATCTATACCCTGACAATTCACAGATCAGTATACTAAATACTCTGGACGCGCACATGTATCGTTTATCAGGTAAATAAATCTCGACAGGATCATCCACTTTGAAGTATCCAGGTCTCCGGTTAGACCGGGCGGCCATTTGTACTCAGGGGGAGATAACTCGCATGGTATGTGATGACGCTGCAAGAAAGACAAATGTCCATTGTATGGCATTATAAGGTTCCAGTCGGGTACTCGAGTTCAGATCGGGTTTAGTTTCTGTCTCGTCCTGTCCGAATCCTAGTTAATACTGTAGGTGGTTTCAGAAAGACGAATACGGTCCGAGAACGTGAGACTTCTCACGTCGTATACCCTGAATGCTGAAGCTGGGGCCGTGGGGCCGCGTGCAGGACGTCGGGGTGTACGACCCGGGGCCTGGGGTGTCTTCTGAAAGAAAGAAAAGAACTGTTGCAATACTTAGATATTTTTATGCTTTACACTATATAATCCTTCCATAAATATAATTGGCCTGTCAGTAACCCAGTATGGACCAGACAATCCAGTGATCAACAGCATGAACATAGCTGTGGGACATACATCAACCTGGTCAGCGAGCCTGACCACCCGATCCCGTTAGTCTCCTTTTACGACAAGTATGGGTTGCTGAAGACCAATTCTAACCCGGATCTTCACGGGGAGACAAGCATGGGTTGCTGAAGACCAATTCTAACCCGGATCTTCACGGGGAGACAAGCATGGGTTACTGAAGACCAATTCTAACCCGGATCTTCACGGGGAGACAAGCATGGGTTGCTGAAGACCAATTCTAACCCGGATCTTCACGGGGAGACAAGCATGGGTTGCTGAAGACCAATTCTAACCCGGATCTTCACGGGGAGACAAGCATGGGTTGCTGAAGACCAATTCTAACCCGGATCTTCACGAGGAGACAAGCATGGGTTGCTGAAGACCAATTCTAACCCGGATCTTCACGGGGAGACAAGCATGGGTTGCTGAAGACCAATTCTAACTCGGATCTTCACGGGGAGACAAGCAAAGGGTTGCTGAAGACCAATTCTAACCCGGATCTTCACGGGGAGACAAGCAAAGGGTTGCTGAAGACCAATTCTAACCCGGATCTTCACGAGGAGACAAGCATGGGTTGCTGAAGACCAGTCTTGTCATCGCTTCAAATGATTAATTAGAGCAGACAATGCACAGAAAGATGTGGACAAAATATTTGCCAGGTGTTGTTTGATACCAATCATATGAGCACGAATCGATAACAGTTTAAACTCTGAAGCTATTTGGTTATGTCCCCAGTGCTACACATTCACTGGGTTATCTCCCGTTAGTCCTAATCCTATTTATAGTGTTGTGTTTTTACATTAATCCTACCTCGTGTATATATATCAGCCACAAGTCAATACGTACATCCAGTATTCAACTGATGAAGGGGCGAGAGCTCTCCCCAAAAAGTCGTTAAAAATAACAAAGTTGTTTCCATTAAAAGTACCATGTATTCGTGCCCTTTTATATTCTACGTGTCAAAAAGACTGTAACGCTAACTTATGTAAACAATCGTCTTTGCAATTGTCAATTACCATACATTGTGACATTAAAATATCAATTACGAAGTGTATGATATATATAGAGGATACTAAACGACCTTCCGTGTAATACCATTTTATTAAACGAGTTAATGATTTGGTATCAAACGAGCGAAAGCGAGTTTGACACAAATCTTTCACGAGTTTAATAAAAATGGTATTACACGGAAGTGAGTTTAGTATTCTGATTATTACTCTCCAACATAAACTGATAGAAACTTCCTACTAACAGTGTGATGACTCTCAGTTTTCCGCGAGTCAAGCAAGGTCAAATACCATTCTGACAGAGGTATTAGCATTGTGACGTCATAATTGTAAACCATTATGACGTCATACGTCTAGCGGCATTACACTAGTGTAATATTAACGTAAAAATTTTACACTGCAGTATCTTCTACGGGAGAGTAATAACTGCTATTATTTGTAATACAATTCAGCCGGGGCTTTGTTTCCTGCCATCTAATGCTTAAACATTCACCGTTCCCTTTATTGACGAGGTCAAATTATGTTTATACCAAAATACATCTTACCCCCGGATGACCAGAGTATCGTACCCTCCCGTCTGAACTGGTGGCTATAGGCTGGGTGCCGCTTGAACAGAGCTCTGTCTGCGTGATGTGTGTCATACTCCCCTGGAGACGGGTCCTTCTCGGCCCCTGGAATGATGTATATTGTATTCGTTTTGTTAAATATAATAATAATCAAAGCCAGATACAGTCGACTTCTTTGAGTGGCATTTTAGAAGTTGGAACAAGTAAGTATATGGATAACAACTTTTTTTATTCTACAGCACGGCGTTTCGATACAGGTTCTTGTACATCCCATTGTAAATCTTGTATACATTCTATACTCTGTGTATCACTGGCTTCCACCGGCCTCTATGTTTATCCCTGTAATCCTCTGTTATCCCTTTATTTGTTATCATCACACTGTTATTCCGCCTTGCCTTGTTAATTAGTCCTGTTGTATATATATCACCTGTTCTCTCCTTGTACCATTCTTACTTAAAAACGGTACAAGAACCTGTATCGAAACGTCGTGCTGTAGAATAAAAGAAGTTGTCATCCATATACTTACTTGTTCCACCACATACAGTCGGACACCGCTGTGTCGAAGTTGGAGGGACCTACGTCAATACTTCGACTTATCCGAAGTGATAACGAAGTAAGGAATACGTAGGGACCCGGCATTTCGAGACAACCGTTCGACACAACGGAGTTGGACTGCGTACTTGAATAACTAGTTACGATTACGTAGGAACAATAAAAATAACACACTTAGAATCATAAGTTACGATTACAACTTTCTCCCTGTTATATGTAAAGGTCCAAATTACTATTTGGATCTCAAATTAAATTCTGATATGTTCCGAATGGCATGAGGTAATTGTAAACATAAAACCTTTGATGATTTTTTATCATTAGTTGAAAATCATTCACTGTGTTCTTCATCTGATTAAAAGAGCTAATCAAGTTGTCTCTTTTTATTTTGTAATTATTGTTATCTGGTATTATCAGATATGAGGAGCCATACCTTGTTTCATGATGGAGAAGTCGCCTTTCCTCCCCATAGAGTATGACGGAGACTCCGGCATCGTCCTCTGTCGTGGTCCGAGGAGCGACCGTTTCTTGTACAGGTTTGGCGTCGGCCACTGTAGCATGTATAAACATTGAAAACGTTAGTTTCTGAGCGCCACTATTGATGGTCCCCTGGGTTTTTAGGGTGTTAAACAGCAACACACGCATCAGTGGGTTCGAGCCGTGAATGAATATTGCATAGCGCCGCATCACCTTACGTCTAAGTATGTTAACAATGCGAGTAACGGCAGATATTGTTCATGCCTATGTCTCACTCATTGAATGAGAGGCGCGGTGGGGTAGCCTAGTGGTTAAAGCGTTCGCTCATCACGCCGAAGACCCGGGTTCGATTCCCCACATGGGCACAACGAGTGAAGCCCATTTCTGGTGTCCCCCGCCGTGACATTGCTGGAATATTTCTAACGGCGGCGTAAAACTAAACTCACTCACACAAGAAACAAGAACGACGACTATTAAAAGTGCACGATTGAAGGCTGTATATAAACCTGCCCCAAACAAGCAAACCAGTGTTGTAGCACATGTTATATTTGGCATTGTGTATTCACAGTGTTTATGTATAAGACTACCGCTCAGATTTGATCGGCGGGGGGATAGCCTGATGGTTAAAGCGTCCGTTCGACCCGGGTTCGATTCCCAAAATGGGTACAGCCCATTTCTGGTGTCCCACCCGTGATATTGCTGGAATATTGCTATAAGCGGCATAAATCCATACGCACTCACTTAGACTCTGATAATATATAACTTTAATTGAAACAAATAACTCATTTAAATTGAAAAGCAGCCCCAGTGAGGTTAGCATTAGAGCTGTGTTAGGCGGAAGGGAAAATAGTTTGGTTCAGGGATAGTGACCAGCATAGCCCATGCACGTGAAATGCACGAGATGTAAGATCAAGTACGAGTCTACTCCAGATGCGTCTCAACCGCAGCCATTGACGTTGAAAATATGACGTTTTATCTCGTATTATCTATGTGACCTCTGAGTATAATTTAGGGATTTATTAATAACCAGGACACCCATTATGACACGTGAACCGCTGGGAAAGTAACACTGGGACTTCTGTTTATATTTACGAGTATCACTAAAGTTCATAGTAACACCACGATGGTGGGGTAGACTAATGGTTAAAGCGTTTGCTCGTCACGCCGAAGACCCGGGTTCGATTCCCCATATGGGTGCAATGTGTGAAGCCCATTTCTGGTGTCCCCCACCGTGATATTGCTGGAATATTGCTAGAAGTGGCGTAAAACCATCCCTCCCTCACTCACTCCTTGTAATACCTCAGTGTTAGCTCAGATATGCTGCCGCCGTGATGTTGCTGGAATATTGCTGAAAGCGGTGTAAAACCAAACTCAGTCAGTCAGTCAGTCAGATACGCTGACCTTCACAGTGAACGCATATCTCATAACAATGATCCAGAATTTGTCAAACGTGAAGTACATGAGTCTGGTCCCAGGGTACAGGAACAGGTCCGAGTTCGTATTAATGAGTCACTGATAAGATAAGGCCGTCCGTATATTTCTGTGTACCAAGTCCCGTCCTCAGTTTTCATTCAGACGTGAAATAATCATATGTTTTTTATTTCGATTTTAGTCCCCGGTGCTGAAGAAAAATATGCCCTGATTTAATAAAATTACCGTTACCCTAACACCCCTACTTGATTAAAGACTAACGTGATCTAATTATTTTTTTTAACCTCGTTTATTTCAGTCAATGTTATCTCTTTCGCCCACTCAATCTCTTTCTGGTTGAGGTCGGAGATGAGGAATTGACAACAAATACAAAATGTCTGATAAAGACACTGACACAATAACGTTGCCAAGCGTTGTCTAGAGGTAGTAGGTCTAAGTGGTACGAGGGCGGTGAGGTCGGAGATGAGCTGACAACAAATACTGACAAACACACTGACACAATAACGTTTGCCAAGTGTTGTCTAAAGGGTGGGGTTGAACTGGTCGGAGATGAGGAACTGACAACAAATACAAAATGTCTGACAAACACACTGACACAATAACGTTGCCAAGTGTTGTCTAAAGGTAGTAGGTCTAAGTGGACGAGGGCGGTGGGGTAGCCTAGTGGTTGAGGTCGGAGATGAGGAACTGACAACAAATACAAAATGTCTGACAAACACACTGACACAATAACGTTGCCAATGGTTGTCTAGAGGTAGTAGGTCTAAGTGGACGAGGGCGGTGGGGTAGCCTAGTGGTTAAAGCGTTTGCTCATCACGCCGAAGACTAGGGTTCGATTCCCTACATGTGTACAAATTATGAGGCCCATTTCTGGTGTCCCCCGCCATGATATTGCTGGAATATTGCTAAAAGTAGTGTAAAACTAAATTCACTCACAATTTAAAGGTAAACCTGTTAGTAACCATTGTGTTATGCTCTGTTGTATGACGTTTTCTACATAAAAATATACATGCTAATAATCATCATATCATTTATCTCCATGTTGATCTGCTCTTGTTTTCTTGAGTTAACATATCCATATTGATTTTTAACCATTATTATGTCACTGACAAATTTAGTGACGATACATAATAAGACGGCAGTCCTAAGAATCTAACGGCTTATTTGTATCGCCTCCCAGATTAAACTAACCTTTGCTGGTGGTGTGAAACAAATCTTAATATACGCAATTACACCCGTTAGGGTAGAAACGCCATTGTAGTGTATAAACATGGACGAAGACTGGTTCGTTAATCAGGAAACTCCTTAATCCAGAAACCCTGCAATGTGTACATATGTTAATGCGGACATCCGTCAAACTAGATATTTTAATCCGGACGTTTTATCCATACATTTGTGTATCTACCAATTTGTGTATCTAGACATTCGTTAATCTTGGCATTTGTTAATCTCGACAGCTATTAATCCAGTAGATTTCTGTACTCACCGTCCCGTCACTGACGAAGTCCACCTTGGTGTGCCATACATGGGGCGTCTGAAACCACGTCTTCGCCCACGACGTTCTCGATCCCCCTTCTGTAACGAAACGAAATGACCTCCCTTGTAGAGTTTTCTTATACTGGCTTCCTCGGAGACAACACATGCCAGTAGGAGAACTTCATGGATGTCAATACTTTATTGTGAGAAACACATGGCAGATCAAATTATATCCCCTTCAGAAAATTATGAGAATATTACCTATTACCTATTGACTAATTGGCATTTGTGTACATTTGAGGTTTTAAAGGTATAAAGCTGACACAAGTATTTATATGTTATATATTTAAGTATTTATTTGAGTTTTTCACACAGTATCAGGAAATATATTCCAAACATTGGGTTTGGATGTGATTCAGTACACGGACCAAAATGTTCCACAGCTGTGGCGGCATATAAAATAATAATAGTGTAAATGTTGTCATTTGTCAACCGTGACACCCGCGAAGATCTTTGAATTGATCTTTCAGTAACTCATACTTGTCGTAAGAGGCGACTAACTGGGATCGGGTGGTCAGATTCGCAGACTTGGTTGACATATATCATCATATCCCAATTGAGTAGATCGATGCTCATGCTGTTGATCACTGGATTGTCTGGTCCAGGCTCGTTTATTTACATACACCCGCCATATAGCTGGAATATTGCCGAGTGCAGAGTAAAACTCAACTCACTCACTCACTCACATCTACAGATTTTCTAAAAACAAATCTCTTGACCAAATTACAATTTCGGACAAAACTCACAATTCTTCCAGTTCCCGATATCACAAGTGAGGATTTAAACATTTCATGGAGAACATTTACTTCAATTCTGCCTGTCGAGTCTGTTACTGTCGGTAATGAGAATAATGTTAGACTGACTGACTGACTGAGTTTGGTTTTACGCCGCTTTTAGCAATATTCCAGCAACATCACGGCGGGGAATACCAGAAATGGGCTTCACACATTGTACCCATGTGGGGATTCGAACCCGGGTCTTCGGCGTGACGAGCCAACGCTTTAACCACTAGGCTACCCCACCGCCCGAATAATGTTAGAAACAGAAGCGAAGGGTAACACATCTCAGTTTACCAAAACCCACCGTGTTTGATTTCCAGCATGGGTACAATGTGTAAACTCCATAGTGTCCACCGCCGTGATATTGATCACTTGATTGTCTGGTCCAAGATCGATTATTTACAGACCGTCGCCATATAGCTGGAATATTGCTGAGTGCGGCGTAAAACAACAAACACACAACAAATCGTGATCAAACATGGTTGTACCTCTCTCCGGGGAACACCGGGCTCCAAACGTCCAGGCTGGGGCGTTTGTTTCATTCAGTGGCTTGTTCCGTGGGGAGTAGGTCCAGGGGAGGGACCCTCCATGTCCACTTTTAGGGGGGGACGGGAGTTGTTAGCTTCTTCCCATGTTATCACCTTTGTTGGACGGCGAGGTTCCTCATAATACAAACTCGGCGATGCGCTGACTGTTTTGGCTCTGAAAAAAATATTCAAATATATAACATGTTGTCTCTTCTCAAAAACATCATGGAATTACCATTGACTTTAACTATCATGTAAATCACCACCTTATGGGCCACGGCTTTGCCCTCAGTGTTAGTTCAAGAGGCGGCAACATGACGGAATTGCTTATGTAGCTAGCTTATACCTGTTTTAAACTCTGCACAAGATATTATGCCGGACCCGCAATTGAAATTCCTCAGCCAACTGTTCCGGAAGCCAATTACGATCGCGTTGTAGCGATATCAGCGTTATTAATGACGGGGTTGACGCAGCGAGTTTGTTCAAGAAAATACAACATTTGTAAAGGTTGTGTTCGTTTTAAGATCTACTGTCGATTTATCAAGATGAAGAGATACACGTATGTAGTTTATCTTATTACCGTTGAAGAAAGGGAAAACATGCAACAATCAAATTCATTTATCTCGAGGAACTACGGATCAAAACGTGTTGGGTTTTGTATGTATGGAGAGGTAAGTAGAGTGACCGTAAACCCGTTCCGTCCTACACCCATCCTCCACCCCCCAACCCTTCAACTGTCATACTCAATGTATTATAACGGTGTGCAGTTGAATCCATCCATGAGGGTACTAACCTGGTAATAATGCACATATTTCATTAAAGGACCACCGATGACCCGCGTGGGCTATTTACCTTAATTATATGATATTAACATTTTGTTGATTCTCAGGGATCCAAGTTTGCTGTTTACGACAACTGGAATTTGTCTCGGGAGACAATCGAGACTGAATGTTTTCTGGCGTGTTGTATGCAGATAACTGTATTAATGTGTGACGAATGTTAATGGAGTGGTTGTAGAATCTACGGAAGCCTTTCAGGGTCATGTGGGTTTTTTAGATTTTTTTTCTGGACTTTCAAGATACAAAGTTAAAATTTCAATATGTTAATTTGCTATTTATGGAATGTTCGAATATCTTTTGAAAGAAATAAAGAATTCATTCATTCATTAATTCATTAAGATGAAAAGTTGAAATTTCAAAAAAATTATCTTGTTATTTCAAAATAAGAAGTTGAAATTTCACGATCGCTAACTTGAAATATCAGCTTAGTGTGTATGTTGATATTTCAATAAAGATTTTTTAAAACGAATGGCACTAAAAGGTTTCCGTATGAATGTGTTCTGAATGAGACGATAGTCATACATAATAGAAGACAATAAGAAATCCTTTATACAGCCTTACTCACTTTGGTGCCATGGTAACAGTGGCAAGCCGTATAAATCGAGGCGGTACTCGACTCCGTATCACCTGCTTGTGTTCGAATCCTCTCGGCGCGTTTGGAGCTTGTAGGCTCTGAATGTGCGCATGCGCTGACCGTATCAATGGCAGACGACTCGGAGGTACTGTTGACATGGTTGGGTAGCTAGCAGACGTAGGTGTCTTTCTTCTGTACGGTGTACCATCTACTTGACTTTCATCGTGTCTTCTTTCATCAGGTGCCCTTTGTGCAGAGTCACCAGCCACCATTGTCCTCGAGTCATTAGACATAGGCATACTTTCTTTAGCTCCCCCTGAGCGATTCGACACAGGGATGCTTTCAGAACTGTTTTTTGTATGTTCCTGAGAAGAGTCATTTAGTGTAGGCAGATTGTTCTCCAGAACAGCGCCAGTGTCTTCCACAGCTGGTACAACAACAGGAGACATCCCCTTCGAGTCACCAGAATCAGATGTGTCATCACTGATTACATTTGATTTGTCACCCTCAAGAGCACCTGCTGTGTCCATTACAGTACCTTCCCTGGTTCCTTGGTCGGCAATACCTTGACCTTTAGTCCCATCCTCACCAAACACTGGCTTGCTGGGAGCGTTCTCCACAGCAGACTGATCGACACTGTCCTGATGAGGTTGCTCGGAGGTGCCCAATGTCACCTCGACTACATACTGTCCAGTGTTCCTTGTGGTGTCATCGTGGGCTGTCCCTGCACCGTTCGGTACATCACCAGTGACGGCTTCTTCTGTGGTCATCGACGACATCCTGCCCCTTCTCCTCAGATGACGCCTCACGGTGATGTCAGTGACAGTTTACCTGATAAAACAAACATTAATGCTCAGTAAAGTCTTCAAGGTTGTATTGTTGAAGGTTTTGTTTTTAGTTTTGTAATCTGGTTTAAATTCTTTGGTTCAAGATTTTGCAATTTGTGAAGGGTCATCCGTGATACTGCTAAAATAACGCTAGTGATGTGAAGCCACCCTCGCCCTCCTTGCAACCTTTCACCTATCCATCACTCGCAGCTGCCATTTTGACCAACAGATACGCTTTCAAGGCAAAGCGCGACGGAGGTCTCTCCTAGCGTGAATTTATCCCAGGGTACTGGGCGTGACGAAGGTCTCTCCGTCAATTCATCCCAGGGTACTGGGCGTGGCGGAGGTCTCTCCTACCGTCAATCCATCCCCGGGTATTGGGCGTGAAGGAGGTCTCTCCTACCGTCAATTTATCCCAGGGTATTGGGCGTGACGGAGGTCTCTCCGTGAATTCATCCCAGGGTATTGGGCGTGATGGAGGTCTCTCCGTGAATTCATCCCAGGGTATTGGGCGTGACGGAGGTCTCTCCGTCAATTCATCCCAGGGTATTGGGCGTGATGGAGGTCTCTCCGTGAATTCATCCCAGGGTATTGGGCGTGACGGAGGTCCCTCCGTGAACTCATCCCAGGGTATTGGGCGTGACGGAGGTCTCTCCGTGAATTCATCCCATGGATTGGGCGTGATGGAGCTTGTGAACTATGGTAGCCAGGTTACCAGCTGAAGTCACCAGGGCCCCGCTTCCAGAAGCCACTTTCGCCTTCCGTCTGTCTTACAACATACTGAATGATAGGGGTTACGAATGACGCACATTTTATTGTCAAAACACAAGTTTATCGGACACAAGGTGTGGAGCAGTTGCACATTGAATCACGACTGAATGATTCAGAAGAGGCCGTTCAAGAGGGGAAACAAAAGAGTATAGAAAAGAACACCAAGGCTGAAGATGGCATTATATATATAATATATATAAGGATATATGTGATAAATCGATATATAACTATAAATTGATATAAAAAATATATGTGATATATTACAATATAACTATATACTTGGTCAAATACTGAGCAATAATTTATAACACTTTTTCCTTCAAATTAACTGCTTATTAAGTTAAACCAATCAATGTACTGACTTCGTGTGATACAATTTGAACATTCATGACATGTGATCGTTCCAAGGGGGTGATTGCAAGAACAGGTACTGCTGTACCACATCGGAAAGGAAATCGTAGCGATTTAATCCGATGTGCCATGTATCATAGCTTGTCAAGCAGAATGTACCGTGGAGTGGAACAATTACCAAATGTTGCATTATATCTGCAATAAGAAGACTCTATGTTTGAACATAAGAAACCTTATAGAAAGTATGTGTGTGGCAAGGGTTAGGGTTAGATTTCAACAAAGGGCTCACTGCTTGTAGTGCTAAGATCACTTAGTCGAAAGGGGCCCAAGACACCGGGTGTCTATCGGTCTGGTATACATAGACCTACATCCTGTTTTCAAGGTCAGTTCACTGTGAACGATGCTGTGATCGTGATAAAGGTTAAGGAAGCTCATGTTGGTTTTAAAATACTTCAGCTACACAAATAGCTTAAAAGGTAAACTAGCCACACAATTGGGAAATTAGGTAAAACGTTGTTATCTTTATACGGATCGGTGTTGTGGCTAGAGTCTAAAGTAAAAATCTTTCAGCTGAAAGATCAAGTTCCAATATGGACTCTTCCGAATGTTTACCGAGATGACCTGATACGATTGAGATGTTCCGATTGATTATTTCAGCAATCCACCCAACTGTGCTATTTAATTCAGTCAAATATAATACCCATCTTAAATAACACAACTTATCAGGCATAGAAAGGTCATTGACGGAGACACCACAGCGTGAAGGGAGTTAGCATACACGCGCTTAGCACAGCCTTTGTGTTGTCGTTCAGAGAGGTGGATGAACTTAGCATATTATTCTGTGTTATTGACAGTGACACTGACGTTTATTCAAAGGAGATCATCGAGGCACCATTCAGACACACACCATTGGGGATTACATTTAATCCTGCATTTATAACCTAGGTTTATATTATTCACATAACGCGATTGAGCAGGTGTTTTTCTTTTGAACCAAGTTGGTCTGGGCTTGGTCAGATGTTAACCAGTTATACCTGTTACTAGAAAATACGTATGGTATGTATGTATGTGTGTGTGTGTGTGTGTGTGTGTATGTATGTGTGTGTATGTATGTGTATGTGTGTATATGTATGTATGTGTGCGTATGTATGTGTATGTGTGTATGTATATGTGTATATGTGTGTGTATGTATGTGTGTGTATGTGTGTGTATGTCTGTATGTGTGTATGTCGGTATGTATATATGTGTATGTGTATGTATGTGTGTGTGTATGTATGTATGTATGTATGTAGGTAGGTAGGTAGGTAGGTAGGTACGTACGTACGTATGTATGTGCGTATGTGTGTGCATATGTAGATATGTGCGTATGTAACTATGTGCGTATGTAACTATGTGCGTATGTAGGCATGTGCGTATGTAACTATGTACGTATGTATGTGCGTGTGTACCTGTGTAAGTGTGAATAGACATAGAGTGTGCGGGTTCATATGCGTGCGTGCGTGCGTGCGTGCGTGCGCGTGATCCAGCCTGACGATCTGATCCGTCTAGTCGCACGTAGGTTGGTGGTTACCAGCTCACAATGATTCCGATGCAGGTGTTGTATGGCAGTCCTACGTGAGACTGGTAAATCATTTTCGGGTGGACTTCACACAACATACCAGGTGGTGAGGGGAGGTAGGCCAGTGGTTAAAGCGTTCACTCGCCTCATCGACGACCCGGGTTCGATTTCCCGCATGACTATGTTTCTTTGAAGCCCATTTCTGGTGCCCATGTCTTGATGTTGCTGGAATACTGCTAAAAGCGGTGTAAATCCTCACTCACTCACCAGAAATGGGCTTCACGCATTGTATCCAAGTGGGGAAGCGAACTCGGGTCTTCAGCGTGACGAGCGGATGCTTTAACCACAAGGCTACCCCACCGCCCCTGTTAAACATACACTGATTACTACTGAACAGACAAGGATTATTGTTGAACAAATTATGATTACTATTTAACCGATAATGATCATTATTGGACATACCCAAGATTACTATTGGAAACATAATGATCTCTATTTAACAGATGATGACTATTGTTTGAGGATCACTCTAATTCCACGATCGAAAGATTCATTTGGACGCACGTCTTTCATTAGGCGTGTAACCTCATCTGGAAAATGATAAATCCGACAAGCCATACTCTGCTGAAATAGTACTTCCAATTAATAAGAAAAGGGTCAAATGAAATGTACATCTCGTCACCCAAGAATACGTTACATCTGTAACCAAAATGCTGTTGAGAAAACGTATAATATTTTGTATAAATATCCTGCGTATGGTCATGATGTCAGAAGCCCTTCGTCTTGAAGGGACTATGCAATACATTGTTTTTATTTGATGTTGAGAGTATTCCTGCTAGTCACAGAACCTATATAAAAACACAGCACCTGTGCGTTCACATTAAGATACGAGTGAGTGAGTATGGTTTTACGCCGCTTTTAGCAATATTCCAGCAATATCACGGAGGGGGACACCAGAAAAGGCTTCACACATTGTACCCATGTGGGGAATCGAACCCGGGTCTTCGGCGTGACGAGCGAACGCTTTAACCACTGAGCTACCCCACCGCCCCTATTAAGATACGAAGTAGCATGTACGTGTCACAACAGTGAGTGAGTGAGTGAGTGAGTGAGAGTGAGCGGAATATGTCAGCCATATTGATGTGGAAACAATTCATACAATAACAGAATGCATTTAGACTATAATCACCCGTCGACAATTGACAGTAAGACATTTAGAGTATCGTAGATAACTAGCATGTTATCATAAAAAGATATCCCAAAACAGAGCGGTACGATATACAAATTGGCTCTAGAGGTAGACAAACATTCAGATAAAACAAAAATCTTTTTTTTTTCTCTGCTACATGTTTACAAATATCAGACAAACAAAAACTGCTTACGACAGCAAACTAAATCCCTTCGAAGTGTTTTGAGAGCTATTCTACAGACCGAAACATGTGGAAGTACCATATTCTGGTGAACGCTTCACCAGACCTGTGAAGAATTAGGGTTACAATTGATTTCCAGCAAGCCATGATTGTCGAAAGAGGCGTCTAGCGGGATCGGGTGGTCAGGCTGTTGACTTGGTTGACACATGTTACCGTATTCCAGTTGTTCAGATCGATGCTCATGCAGTTGATCACATGATTGTTTGGCACAGACTCGATTATTTGCAGACCGCAGCTATACAGGAATATGCTGGAATATTGCTGAGTACGGCGTAAAACTAAACTCACTCACTGTTACACCAGTACAGCTGATATATATGTGAGATATAGTGGAGTGACTGAGGACATAGTTTGAGTAACTGGGTATATTTGTTCTCTGACCTAAATGGCGGGACGAAACTATTAACTAAAAAATACATTACCCGTTTGGCAATAACACCCCACTTTACATTATAAACAGACCTAGTGCTCCCGTGCATAAACTGTTGATATAGGAAGTTAGGCGTCCACAATCGATACGGTCTGCTCGAGACAGTGGAAAATGACAGGCCGCAGTCTTCTCGGAAGGGGTGATTACACGCGTTCGAACACATATTGAGTCTAGACATTCGATCTATCGATTACATTGGTTATGGTGACGGGACATATATGTCTTCATATGACCGCATTGAATCAGGCCTATACGTGTATATGATATTGCGGGTGTGTATAACACAGTTAGAACCGGTTTGTCGACAATGTCAACCACTTAGAGTTATATCAAGAATTGCTCCAACTTATGATGTAGATATAACGACTGAATATATTAGATGTGCTGGGAGAGGGAAATGCATGCAAAAAACAAATAGATTTAAGTGGACGGATGGTTAGAACAAAGAAGGAAATATATTCAATTGGACAAATATATATTGATAGAAAATATAATTCGGTGACATGTTACAGGATAATGACAGTGGGGGAGAATAAAGGACGGGGAGGGAGGGAGAGAGGGGAGAGAGGGAGGGAGACAGGGGAGAGAGGGGGAGAGAGAACGACAAAGTAAGGAGAATACATATACTACGTGAAATAGACTCCAGGTATTGCAGATAGATAGATAGATAGATAGATAGGTAGAAAGATAGATAGACAGATAGATAGAAAGATTGATAGATAGATAGATAGATAGATAGATAAATAGATAGATAGATAGATAGGTAGATAGATAGATAGATAGATTCACCAAGGACAAGGAAATTATATTTCAAACATGTGTATCACCTTGTTTCCCGTGCCATACACGATATGTACACCGACTACTATTTTAAATACAAGCAAAGTTGATATACTCACTTAAACTGTAATATTTATATACCATGTTCACTAAAGCATCTCAAACCAAATTCACGTGAATTATAACACCTACCTTGCATTGTAAATAAACATTTGAACAAATACGATTTATGATCACCTGCAACTCGGATCCGCCTGTGTATAAACACTTCATAAACCTGGTGTTTGTTTCCGCTATGTATATCGACTGTCACTCACTCCAGGACCGCCGCCATTTTGTTACTAACGACGCCACGTGTTGTCAGGGTCCTCGCCTTATCACGGTTGAATCAGCGATTAGACGGCGCTCGGTCCTTGATAAGCCCCCTTGTTCTGACCTCTGACCCTCATGGGTAACGAGATCGGTTATTGAAACTCTAATCTGTACATGAGCGTGATCAAGCGGATTTAAACTCCATTCAGATAGATTTCAAATAAGTCATGTTTTTTCGGATAGTAACGGGAAAAACTTCGGAAATGGATCTTGGTCCAATACAAAATCATATCCAAGTTATGAAACTTATCATGTTTTTTAATTTACTTATTCTGAAATCCAGAACGACTTTATTAAAGCCAATACCTTAAGAAATTATCATTTGTTGAAAGAGAGATTCTGAGATTCTGTCTAAAATTGCAAAAGTGTTTTTAACATGTTGATGCCTCTGTTTCATATCTTTTGTTTTGGAATATTCCAGCAAGTTAACACCAAGGGAACAACAATAAGCTTCGTTATTTAACCCATGTGGATTTAACCCTGGCCTTGTGTGTCACGAGCGACAGCTTCAACCACTAGCATATAGCGTCCTCCTGATTGGTGAGTGAGTGAGTGAGTGTAGGTTTACACCGCTTCCAGCAATATTTCAGCAACATCACGGCGGGGGACACCAGAAATGGACTTCACACATTGTAGCCCGGCGAGCGAACGCTTTAACCACTAGGCTAACAGATCGCCCTCCTCCTAATAACTCTCAATTAGCAGGTTGTTATTCTGATGGACGAGGCTCACGTGGGCGATGACTCTTTTTTCAGTGAAAAATAATGTGAATAATAATGCAAAAATTCAAGAATCTCATTGCTCAGCCGTAATATTTCTAGACAGTGTGATTTTGTGATATTGCCAAGTTATGTAAGCTTAATGTAGTTGACTTATTGGAATAAACAAGATTGTTTATTTTGTTCATAATGTTTGAGTGGTTGAACTTGGCAGTCCCAGATAGCACGTCTGTGGTGGCCCACCCATGGCCCACCGTAAGCTGTACTGGTGGTCCACCGGCGGCTGCCACCGGTGGGCCACTTATGGCGTGTCCAGCTGATCTTCGATGGCCCACTGGTGGTACTGGTGGCACCGGCGGCAAACCAGTGGCCCACAGGTGGCAAGCCACCACACTGTAACGTATAGAATTTGTTACTATTATCCTATTGCTGGTCTAAGGGCTAACCATGAAGATCCGGGTTAGAATTGTTTTCCAGTCATAACAGACGACTAAGGGATCGTGTGGTCATGCTCGTTGACTTGGTTGAGTCATGTCATTCATCTTATCCCAATTGCTCAACATGTCAATAATGAACAGGGTTGTCTACAGACCACAGTAATAAAGCTGGAATATTGCTGTATGTGGTCTAAACCATACAGAAACACAGTCCACCACTAGTTGTTAGTCTAGTGACCTCTAGAACCACCCAGATAGCACTGGCCCTCAGGTGGCAAGCACTTGAACCTAACGGGCAGAATTTGTAACCGTCATCATATTGCTGGTCTATAGGCTACCCGTGAATAAAAGGGTTACACTTGTTTTTCAACAAACAAGTAGTACCAGACGACTATCGGTATCGTGTGGTCAAGCTAGCTGACTTGGTTAAGTCATTCATCTTAACCCACAGTCATATAGCTGGTATATTGCTGTATGTGATGTTACAAAACAGACACAGAAACACACAGTCCACCACAAAGAACAAAATCTTGTATAGAGTTAAGAAATTATTTTATTCTTTTCATCCTTAGATATTTACACATGGATAGGGCTGCTCAATCAGAGTCTGAAGAATCCAGAAGTATTGCCCGAGCTCTGGCAATATTTTTTCTTTCTTCAGCATCCCTCTCTGAAAACAAACAAAATCAAATTACAAATGTATCTAATCTAGCTGTTATATTTTGCTAAAATGGTACAGCAGGCCAGAGTGCCTATTCTCGAAAGTGTCCCAGCTAAGGCAGATCCTAACTAGTTAGGACAGGAGTTAGGACATCCTACCGTTATGATAAGACCCATTCTCGAACCGATTCTATCCCTGTCCAAACTTGAGCTACCGATCGTAGCTAGGATAGCGAGCTCTTCAGTAGGTGAGATATAAAACCATTCATTATGTTGGGGATTCCCCTAAATATCACCCATAATTCATTCCATAAAAACACATATATTAGAGCAACTACAATCTTGTTTACAAGATAAATGGTAATACTGGAAATCAAAGTAAAAAGCTTGAAAACAGGGAAATTCAGCTTTTGGTTGACTTTAAGAAATTATAATTAATTAAAATACACATCTTGTATACAGAAAAATAGAGTAAATTAATCCTTGAAAAATTTAAAATATTTAATTTTGTAATATGTATTTGTTCGAGTTACCATACTTCCAGAAAAAAAGTATTGTTATATGTTAATGCATTCAATATTTTCTTCACATTATAGTGTTTTTGAAAATTTTGAAAATTCATTTATTTGAATAGGAGATAACACTTTTACGACAGATTTTGAAAGTCTGCCAAAACAGCAATAACATATGTGCAAAAATATTTTCATTTTATTTGATTTGTTTTTGTTGAAAATCTTGACTTGAATTCTCATTATGCGTCA
Organism: Haliotis rubra; assembly: GCF_003918875.1. Taxonomy (NCBI): domain Eukaryota; kingdom Metazoa; phylum Mollusca; class Gastropoda; order Lepetellida; family Haliotidae; genus Haliotis; species Haliotis rubra. Next base: position 261,123 of record NW_025767728.1, read on the forward strand.
TCTCACAAACTGAAAATTCACCTAGGAAATAAACAGGAGTTACTTCCCCTATCAAGTTGGCCTTGACATTGACATTTCACGGCAATGTGACAGAAAGAGCAGTGTTGAGAATAAAAGGCCGAGAATAGGTAAGAACTGAACAAATCTCTTTTGTAGATCTAAAGAATATGTGCTTTGCAACAAATGTGTCTATTCAATAAAGATAAATTGATAATATAAACACAAAAACTCTTCTTAACTCATACAATCTGTGTGCTGTTGTAAATTCAAATGTAACTATGGCGACTTATTTTGTTTCACTACGTAAAAATTGGTAAACAATCAAGTACCACCCCATGTTGATTTCCACTAAGATAGACTTAGGACAAGTCAGAACCTATCCTAGTATTTGTCCTAAAATACTAATTGAACACTTCGCAAAATTACCGCCATATTCGGGGGAAAACAGCATCACTCCGATGCCCGTGCTTGTGTTTCGATAGTAATTAAGATCGGATCGTGTGTTCGTAAAAACGCAAGACATACACACACGACGCATCTTGTAAAAACTGAGAGTTAAGAACAACCTTCTTTGAAAAACAAACAAACGATATTTTAACTAAATGTTAGGCCATTGTAAGAAATCCGATATCATTCCCAAGGATGGGACAATGAATGCTAGTTGGAGATCGGTGGCTCTTGTACTTTGAAAATGGCGGTCATGAGGCAGAACTGTTCACTCTTGCATATTCTCTGTATCGAAAATCGGAATTGTTTTTTTCTTTCTTGTAAATGTATGTGTTAGAATCATTAAATATACACTCTCATATTAAGCACTGGATTTCACCGTAAATAACGTTTCTTGTTTACGAAAATAAATGTAACAAAGTTGCATAACTTTATGGAACATTGTTACAACAAACAAACCGGCGCACATGAGCGGGCCGCCAGCTATTAGCCACTGTCGGCTTGCCGAATCTGGGAGTGAGCTCTGTTTTTAAGTTTCCAGATTTCATCTTGTGGAAGTTTCCTGTTGTGATGACTGAAATTCACAGAATAGAAATAAGTCTAAAACACATTTGTAAGTTTCATACGTGATTATTATAGTTATGACATTACTTCACGGTCCAATTCATTCAAAATCATTAAACAAGACAATCGGATTCATCAGTTAGTAGTTACTGCAGCACGGTATACCGTGGCAAATACCGTGATACTTGAACACAAACATTGGTATACCGTGGTACTGAAATTTTCGTTGTACCCAACCCTACTTTCTTGTTATCTGGTACTGGCATATCCAACACTGCTTTCACTTTCTCCTCACACAGTTTCAGTCCTTGGGATCCAAACTTGTGACCAACATATGTGACCTCCTTCAGTCTGAATTTACATTTCTCCTTGTTCAGTTTCAAGTTTACTGCTATATCTCTGCCCCATATAAGTAGGTCATCTGCAAAAAACCCACATCCTTCAATATCTTCAAAAACCTGGGTCAGAGTTCTCTGAAAGATTTCTGGTGCAGAGCTTATCCCAAAAGGTAATCGTTCAAACTTGAATCTTCCAAGGGGTGTATTAAATGTAGTGAGCCATGTACTCTCCTCATCTAATTCAATCTGGTAGAACCCTGATGCAGTGTCTAATTTGCTGAAGACAGTTGCCTCCTTAATGTTGCTGCCACTTCCTCCACTGTCTTTAGAGGATAGTGTTCCCTGAGAACAGCATTGTTAAGACTGTGTGGGTCCAGACATACTCTGTCTTGTTTGGCTTCTACAACAACCATTGGACTGACCCACTTAGTTGGAGTCTCAACCTTTGTTATGACACCAGCATTGTCCATCCTCTGTAGCTCCGTCTTGACCTTGTCCATGAGAGCAAATGGAATCTTGTGTGGCGCATGTATTACTGGCTTAACATCTGGAACAACTTTGATGTGATGACGAACTCCATCAATCTTGCCCAGTCCCTTTAATACCTACTTATATTTAGCCTCTGTGTCTGCTGTACTACTTGGCCCATCCTTCTCTGTTGATAGCATGAACATAGGTTTGATCAGCTTCATTTCCATACATGTTTCTAGTCCAATGGGTACCACATCCTGGTCCACTATGATGAACTTCAGAGTATATAGGTGAGTGTCATGTTCCACTAGCAGCAAAGATTTACCCAGAATTTCCAGATTATGTCCAAAATATGATACGAGTTTCGTCTTAGACTTGGTGAGCATCTTTCCTCCTAGAGACTTGTACAGCTCCTTGGACATCACATTACCCTGAGCTCCTGTATCCAGTTTCAGCTTCACTGGTGTGTCATTGATTAGGACTTTCAGTTTCCATCATTCTTTATTTCCTGCATCCTGTTCACCTACACTGAACACACAGAATGTCTCTTCATCTGATTCATCTCTTTGATCTGATTCCTCACATTCCTTATCCAACATGTGTACCTTTTTCTTTCTCTCTTCATTTTTAGTCAAGCATACTTTGTCAAAGTGATTCTTCTTTCCACGGCTTCCATATGTTTTCCCATAGGCTGGGCACTCGCCTTTCCCATGCCTATTTTCCACAGAATGTACAGTTCATGTTTCTTCCTGTAATGCCTGCCTCTTTCTTTGTGTATTCCTCTGTTCTGTTTCTGTTCCATCTTCACATGTATGTCACTCTGTTTACTTGTTCCCTTCCTCTGTGATACTACATGCACTGGCTTCTCTGATTCAGCCATTTCTGTCAGCTGTCTATTGCTTGTTTCAGCAGTCCTACAAATGTCTATTGCTTTGACTAGTGTTAAATCAGCTTCCCGTAACAGTCTGCCTCTCACGTGGTCACTGAAAATCCCACAAACAATGCGATCCCTGATAAGTGAGTCATGTAATGTCCCACACTCATATTCAGTAGGTCTGTCACATAATTGTCAATACCCTCACACAGCACTTGGTTTCTGGTGTTGAATTTAATGTCTTTCGTATGTAACATTCTTTCTTGGATTACAATAACATTCAAACTTCTCATAAATCTTTGCTACCTTTGTCGCATCGTCTGCTTCAGTCCACGTGAAAGTATTGTAAATGTCCGGCGCTTCCGGTCCGAGCACATGCAACAACGTGTTCGCTCGAATTTTCTCGTCTTTCTCACCAAGGCCACTTGCTGCGCTGTAAATGTCAAACTGCATTTTGAAACGTCCCCAATTCTCTGCTAGGTTGCCTTGCAAATTCAATGCGAGAGGTGGGTTTAATTTTTCCATCCTTAATTTCTTCCGACACCATGTGATGGACGAGGCTCACGTGGGCGATGACTCTTTTTTCAGTGAGAGGTGTACGCGGCATACATTCAAGGGAGATCACTCCGACCAGCTTATCTAGGTCTCATGATATTGTCATTACAACTACTTCATAGTTATTGATAGAAGTTCTTTCATAAACTGTAACACGTATTTGAAATCAGCCAATTCTACCGAGCGTATATATATATATATATATATATATATATATATATAATAGTGTATAATGAGGGTTTAGTGATAGGAATAAAATCACTATGATATCATCAGAACATACTAGTTTATGATATCACAAATAGGAAGGTCAGACTTGATATCAACATCGGCGCCAGGTAAGACTTTGCGCGTCAGAACTGATGTATGGGGTGTAGCGCTGTCTTGTTGAAGTGCCAGTCCAGAGGGTCATGCGCTGCATGGCAAGACTGGGATAAAATGTATGATTAACCTGGACCACTTGAGATCCAAAGTTGGCAGAAAATTCTCTTCAAGCCATTAGGCTACCATTACGCTACCAGCTCACGAACACAACATTGCGTGACGTTCCCCTTCCCACGCCCGTATCGTCATCGGCCAATGTGGAGCGCAACTCGCCACTGAAGACAATCCTGTTCCACTGCCTCTGGTTGATTCTGGCGTACACGGGTTCTCAGACTGTACACGGCCTGCAAGTCATGTGAGGCGCTACTTCCGGTACTAATTAAAGTTGGTTCCTAGTTCCCTTTGCGCGCGCCAACTTGCGATATGCGAGGCGATGCCCAGCTTACTTCCTCTAGGCATCAGATTTCCGGTCACAAGCGTATATTCAAGAACCAGTTCTGATTCCAAATTGCGCAACCGTCAAATATGACTTTACTAGACCGGACCAAGTGTACAACCATGCTTGGCTGTCACAGCTGTTGACTGTCGTAATAGTTGGCTAATTTGGGGATGGTTAGATCGGACATTTGTTATTCCTGCAAGGATTATCGGTTCCTTACTGTCAACTGACAACCATGAGACCATTCGTAAAGGTATGGAACGTTGATTGTCATGGGAAGTACTAAGGTCTCGCGAAGTGCCGTGACCTACTTGTCTTACGAGACTTACGACGATAACCATGGCAACCGCTGCACACCGGATGGTCCAGCATTAAGCCAAGCCAATGACACGCTCACGTTGCTGGTTTGTGAGTTGCGGCATTCTCACGTTTCGGCTACTCTTGCGTTTTCCGGGGCGGTGGGGTAGTCTAGTGGTTAAAGCGTTGGCTCGTCACGCCGAAGACCCCGGGTTCGAATCCCCACATGGGTACAATAAGTGAAGCCCATTTCTGGTGTCCCCCGCCGTGATATTGCTGGAATATTGCTAAAAACGGCGTAAAACCAAACTCAGTCAGTCAGTCAGTCTTGCGTTTTCCTGGTATCAGTATCTGTTTGCTTGCATACCATTGCACGTGATTGTTGTATTTCACGCTTCATGACCACACATTTCGCGTTGGTCCCAAGATTGTGATCAAAATTCCAACCTCCCAGTGTCGTGAGTGAGTGAGTGAGTATGGTTTACGTCGCTTTTAGCAATAGTACAGCACTATCATGGCGGGGGACACCAGAAATGGGCTTCACACATTGTACCCATGTGGGGAATCGAACCCGGGTGTTCGGCGTGACGAGTGAACGCTTTAACCACTAGGCTACCCCACCGTCCCTCCTAGTGCCATGTGCATGCAATTACCCCTCAAAGTTATTACCAATAATGTCGCCGTCATGTTTCTAATTTCGTTGAGTATATTAACACAAAACATAAACCAACATGCATTTGCATGAGATATATGTAATTTGTTTTGTCAAGGAATCTTTTCTCCCAAGGCTTTACAAAAACAGGCTTTCTTTGTCACAATAGTGTACCGGTACTATTTAAAACATTACAAAATTCGGAAGGATAACAAAATCCTACCTTACTAGTCCAACTTCTAAATGAAATGAAATACCTTATTATGAAATTCTATAATGTACAGTAGATACGGGCTATTTGAGTTGGATTAGGGACAAAATAATTAATATGTGGAAAAGGATCCACCAAATAACAGTGTATAGTCTGTCTTGTGTTTGCTTGATGTTTGCAAATACATTACTAAGACTGTAATGCTCTTCCAGAGCCCAGTACCTTGTATCAGTTGGGTAGACAAAATTTAATTTTAATTTCAAAATATAATGCCCAGCTAGATCTGCATTTTATAAATGATCGTGCTGACAAGCTGTCATTGACACCCCTTGTATTGAGTGAGTGAGTTGGGTTTTACGACGCTTTTAGCAATATTCCATAACAATAACCCGGGTGTTGGGTGTGGAACAAACGCTGTAACCTCTAGGCTTCTTCCTCCCTCCCTCCCTCCCTCCCACCTAGTTCCCTCCGTTACAAACAGATTTGTTGTTAGCACATAAAACGGTGATACCAATAATTCTATTTACATTAAAACGATCACCCAGTGTCAAAGATGGAATATTGATACAATTATCAACATCATTGTTTTCTTTGACAAGAATCTTTCATCCATACATATCTCTTTCAAAATGTTCTCATCGCTAAAAATCGCTGACTTCGTTGATGCATGATCTGGTGCTCAGCATATCAATCACTGGATTGTCTGGTCCAGACTCGATTACTTACAGCTTGAATATTGCTGAGTACGGCGTTTAACAAAATAAACGAACGTCTGGGTGAAGGGGGACAGCTACATATTTTAACACAGTCTTTAGGGACCGTTGTTGTTATGATGTGATGATGAGTTTTGTGGAGGAGCATGTATGTATGTGAATGCCCCCTCCGATTTATGTACACAGTAAGTACCCCCACCCCCCTCCTCTCTCTCTCTTTCTCTCCCTATCTCTTGGTAGTAACGAAAAACTATCGTTGCATGGATGTTTGGTGCAGAATTGCAGCTTCAATGAGTTTTATTTGTAAGTTATCAATATACATTGTACTTCAACTTGTTTTTATTTCATATAAAGCATACATTCATTTGGAAATGACTTCAAATGGAGCAATTCAAGGAGACAAAAACTACTGCAACAGTATTGCAATAGTTGGTCTCATTAGACTGTCGCTATCGAAATAGTATGTTGCTACAGACTATCGCTAACGTAATGTTCCCCCTCAATAGTCTGTGTGTGTGTGTGAGAGAGAGAGAGAGAGAGAGAGAGAGAGAGAGAGAGAGAGAGAGAGAGAGAGAGAGAGAGAGTCAAGAGAGAGAGATGCTCCAGAGAGAGGGAGATGTTTATTCAGAACTTTAAAGGCTCAGCTCTTGTGTGGTAATGGTGTAAGGGAGGCAACTCCTTCAGTACTGTTAACATTTATTTTAAGAATCATAAAACTACACAACAGTGAAACTAATGAGCTGCAAACGTGGTGACACGTGACGGATTCGCCCTTGTTCAAGTAAACCAGTCGTAGCATGTCTAGTAATTGTGTACCACTCGGCGAATATTCTTCCTTCAGTGAAAGCTCACAACAGTACTCAGCCAAGACATAAAGTACCGAAATGCATATCATCGGCATAAAACTCACCCACGACACATTGGAAAGGCTTTACAGCTGTAGCTTGTCCATTAACAGAACAAGCGGGTGTGGAGGATGGTGGAGGGTGGCGGGTCTATGTTTTAATTCAAGTGTTAAAGTAGCAACCTGGTGTGAGGGGTCATTTCCTAGTCTCGATGGGTACTCGGTAATGTGACTACAACCTTCTAGCGCCTAGCAGGCAGATTCTGATTAAGCGTCGCGAGCAATCACTTGTTGTTTGGAGACTGGGCGCTACTAAAAAGAAGTATAGAAAATAACTTATTATTATAAAGTTGGCTATATACTGTATTTCAGTTTTCTTTCCTGAGTTGGTTGAACGAGAGCAGACATCCCTGTAAGATGCTGGACATTTAGTGCGACAACTACATCCACGTTTTGTTAACCGTGATTGTGTCCTCGTGCCTTTTGCGTTTTCGGACGCTGAAGAACATCCGCTCTTTTCTCGATTATCGTATGAACAATTGTAAAACATGCCACTAACTTAATATATTTTAAACATTAGCAATCGTACATACGTGTATGTACAATGTACGTGTGAAGCCACCCGCCTCGTTATAGCGAGAACAAACATTTTATATTTTCGTTTTATGCATATAAACGACATGCATATGACCTATTAACTACAGCCAGTTTGTTAAATTTCCCTAGTGGGGCGCAATGATGCAAATGACTTCAGTTGAGAGTGACTTCCCTTTGTTATGAGCTCATCGCTTGATTTAACTGGTATCGCTTCTTATATGCGGCTGCGCTCGAACTTAATTAAACACAAGCCTTTGATAATCAGGAGCCAAGTTCGCACAAGATGTCGCTCGCCCAGAATGATATCGTTGTAACTTGTCAACTTTAATTCTGTCAAAATTCGGCGAAATAACGAATTAATGCCTGCCTAAATGGTTGTTTCAGACTCAATCCTCTTTCCTCCTTCCAACATGAAGGTGCGAATTACAAGTTTAGATGGAAGGGATTATTTGGCCGACCTTCATCCAGAATGGAGTGTAGATAAAGTGAAAATCATGTCGCTAAGTCATTTCTTCAACCCAGCCGAGAGCATGAAAACTTCACTGTACCATAAACTGGTACATGTAAGATCTGGTAAAGTGCTTGATGAAGAACGGAGTCTGGCGCAGGAAGGTGTCAGGGATAATGGTGAGGTTACAGATCAACGGTACGAATTCGCCTACAGGTTATGCACAAAATAGGACTTAGCCTTATTGAAGGGGTCGTTGTACTACTACTATTACTACTACTACTACTACTACTACTACTACTACTACGAAAATATCAATATGAAATGTCGACTTTGCAATGAATTTACAGAGACTGTCCAACACCTTATCAGTGGATGCCCTTCCTTGGCACAAACAGCATACCTTAAACGACATGCCTGTGGCTTTGACTCCGAGGTCCATCCATGGTACGGCCCTGAACATGTCCAGGGCGTCATGGGAAACTTCTGTGGAATAGGCCCATATACAGCCTCAGAAGAATTCCTGCCAACAAACTTGATATTGTCCTATTTGATCAAGCCAATTAATTTATTTATATCAGTGAATTTTCTGTCCCTTTTGACAGCAACGTGATTGGCAAGATTCAGGAAAAGCATGCTAAATATGCAGACCTCGCCTTTGAAATGTCTCGCTTGCATCCCAAGGACACTGTCGTCAGGCTCCCCATTGTTCTCGGTGCCCTTGGTTTGGTACCTCTTGAACTCTTGGCGCAGATCAGGAGAGTGCCCGGGTTCTCCACCGGGAGTACAGCCCTTCTGACACTCTGGGTAATGCAGAAGGCTGCAGTGTTGGGGAGCCTTCATATTCTCCGGAAAGTTCTTGGTGGGTTCGACTAGGCAGCGTTTCCTGGGAGAAGTCCCATTCGCTGTCTGGGCTGCGTGTAGAGGGGGCAAGGGCCCTGAGCTGATGATGAGCCTTACCAGCCTGACTGTGCCAGGATCACCTGAAGCCACTCTGCTGCATACTATCTTTAATCTGTAAAACATAATAATTCATTTATATAGCCCCAAGTATCCATCTGACTAGTTGCTCACTGGACGCTGTAATCAGAATCTGATTATTATTACCCCGGATAACTCAAGCTGCCTGTGAGGCACTAGAAGGTTAATAGTCACGACTTATTTCACCTCGTACACATTTTCTGCTGAGTGAACAGAGGCAAATTTGAACAAACTCACTTGCTTAAGGTGAGAGCACATGTATCACATGTGCTTCATTGTGGGGCAGGACTGAAGTCCTAGACACTCTCAGGAGTAAAGGAGTCCTCGCGCTCGATGTTGCTAAGTTCAACTGATTTGTGACCTGAGCTCTACACACAGGACCACACACAACAACCCAGGTACTGCAGATATCAGCTGAGAGCCGCGATGCAGGGTCATGACTTCACTGTATAGGACCCAGTCAGGGCTAGTGCTCTCAGCTATACATGTACTCCAGGTACAGTTTCTATATACAGAAATGTACCCTAAACAAAGTCAAAATGCATAAACATACCTGGTACGCTAAACGGGGGACAAGTCCATATTCCGCAACAAAAAAAACAAAACCATAGGTAGTTGTTCCCATTAAACTGATTGCGAGTTTAGGGGCTAGTTTAGTGTGCCAGATAAAACCGTGCTGTCAGCTTGCTGACTTTGTTAACGTCTTTGGTCATGAGTACAGTTCACCAGACTTGAAGGTCTGGGATTCAAATCTCATCATGGGACACCAACATGTTATGGCTGCTACATCAGCCATCATGCAACTGACTATCATCCTGAATGATGAATATTATGATGAGATGGGGGATGAAATCTCTTTACACCTCAATGGCCCAGTGGGTATTATTGGAATGGGGAGTGGAAGGTTGATGGTTTGTGGTGGAAGGCCTAAACATGGTTGTTGTCTTTTTCAGATGAGCTGCTTCTTTTGAAAAGGCGACTTCCACCATCTCCCTTTGATGGACCTGAGAAGGCCAAGGTGGGTTTTGTTTACATGTATGCCTGACTTTGTGCCTGATATGTGTAATCACCTGAAAAGGGATTATAGAGAGAATAGACAGATGTTTTCCACACTTGTGAAACATCTAGGTGTCTGGATCAGTTGGTCCGCAAGATCTACTTAGCTTCATCCGGCAAACAATTAGTCCTCCATGCAGCTCCATGTCTCTGGAATTCTCTGTCGGACAACGTTAAACTTTCTGGTTCTCTGATAGCGTTCAAATCTTATTGGAAAAGTAATCTTTTCAAGAGCACTTATTACTGACTCTTCTAAACTCACTGTGTATGTTTTCTATATTATCCTCTGATTATGTTGAAGCGCCTTCAGCAGGCAAAGTTGCCTGCTTACAGGTTTATGACAAATGTCATGTCTCTTATTAATCATTAGGGGTGTCGCGATACGCAAATGTATCGATGCATCGATACATTTTTACTGACGATACAATACACTATACATGCTTGCGTGTATCGATTCCTATTTTAAAACTTTATCGATTCAAATTTTTATGCTGTATCCATCTCCTTCAAAGTCTTGATAGTAAAATTATCCGAGACCGCTTCGATAAATAGATGTAGCTAGCTTTACTTTAAAAAAATAGGTTGGAAACTAACAGCTTTTGTGATTGGCTAGACTATTTTGATGGACCAGTCAGCGCGCGCGTACGTTGCCGGTAAGGTAATGCTATGAAAAGGCGCGAAAATTATGTATCGCGATACGTATCGTATCGTGACCTTAAAATCGTGATACGTATCGTATCGTGAGATTGGTGTATCGTGACACCCCTATCAATCATCATCAGGTATCATCATTATCTGGTAATGGGATACATTACATTCCAAAGGCCATGTATTCCTTATTAGCTGGTATGCCAAACATTGGACACTAGTTTCATTGCAGGTACCACAAAGCAATGAAAAGCTACATTACTGTAAATTTCTGAATGGAGATTACTCATTTGCCGGTTGTACAATTCCCGAATACCCCCAAAACAATTCAGAACTACATCATGTTGAGAGAAATCTTGTGTGCGTTTGTTGTTGAATGCCATACTCAGTTATGTTAAGGTTAAATGAATGTCCGTGAATAATCAGATCAGAACCACACAATCCAATGACCTGCATGAATTTGTGCATTTGGGACACGATGACATATGTCACCCAAGTCAGCGAGTTTGACCACCAGATCCCGTTGGTCACCTCTTAATCTGGATTTTAGGGCAATATATACTTACAGGGTGTATTAATAATTCAGTCTACAGGTTGTCAGTTCGCAAGGTGTATGGAAGGTTGCAAGAAAAGGGTGTGTGGATGGCTCAGATTACAGGCTATATGGATGGTTCAGACTACAGGGTGTATGGATGGTTCAGATTACAGGCTATATGGATGGTTCAGACTACAGGGTGTATGGATGGTTCAGACTACAGGGTGTATGGATGGTTCAGACTACAGGCTGTATGGATGGTTCAGTCTACAGGGTGTATGGGTGGTTCAGTTTACAGGGTGTATGGGTGGTTCAGTCTACAGGGTGTATGGATGGTTCAGTCTACAGGGTGTAAGGATGGTTCAGTTTACAGGGTGTATGGGTGGTTCAGTCTACAGGGTGTATGGATGGTTCCGTCTACAGGGGTGGTTCTACTACAGGGTGTATGGATGGTTCAGACTACAGGGTGTATGGATGGGTGTGTTCAGTCTACATGGGTTTCGTCTACATGGGTGGTTCAGACTACAGGGTGTATGGATGGTTCAGTCTACAGGGTGTATGGATGGTTCAAACTACAGGATGTATGGGTGGTTCAGTTTACAGGATGTATGGATGGTTCAGTCTACAGGGTGTATGGATGGTTCAGACTACAGGGTGTATGGGTGGTTCAGTCTACAGGATATATGGATGGTTCGTCTACAGGGTGTATGGATGGTTCAGTCTACAGGGTGTATGGATGGTTCAGTCTACAGGCTGTATGGATGGTTCAGTCTACAGGCTGTATGGATGGTTCAGTCTGGATGTATGGGTGGTTCAGTCTACAGGCTGTATGGATATTCAGACTACAGGTAAGAATATATGGATGGTTCTGTATGGATGGTTCTACAGGGTGTATGGATGGTTCAGTCTACAGGGTGTATGGATGGTTCAGACTACAGGGTGTATGGATGGTTCAGACTACAGGCTGTATGGATGGTTCAGTCTACAGGCTGTATGGATGGTTCAGTCTACAGGATGTATGGGTGGTTCAGTCTACAGGCTGTATGGATGGTTCAGACTATAGGGTGTATGAACTGTGATGTGTATGCTATGTCTCTGTTTCAGGCTGTATGGATGGTTCAGACTACAGGCTGTATGGATGGTTCAGACTACAGGCTGTATGGATGGTTCAGACTACAGGCTGTATGGATGGTTCAGACTACAGGCTGTATGGATGGTTCAGACTACAGGCTGTATGAATGGTTCAGACTACAGGCTGTATGGATGGTTCAGACTACAGGCTGTATGGATGGTTCAGACTACAGGCTGTATGGATGGTTCAGACTACAAGCTGTATGGATGGTTCAGACTACAGGCTGTATGGATGGTTCAGACTACAAGCTGTATGGATGGTTCAGACTACAGGCTGTATGGATGGTTCAGACTACAGGCTGTATGGATGGTTCAGACTACAGGGTGTATGGATGGTTCAGTTTACAGGATGTATGGATGGTTCAGACTACAGGCTGTATGGATGGTTCAGACTACAGGGTGTATGGATGGTTCAGACTACAAGCTGTATGGATGGTTCAGACTACAGGCTGTATGAATGGTGATGTGTATGCTATGTCACTGTTTCAGGCTGATGGCAAGAAGGATATGGATATGGACACCATTAGACGTATGACAGCAGATGTGCCCAAGTCCACATATGAAGCAGCAGATGACTCGTCTGATCCTGCTGTAGACGTAAGGTCATGTTCACATTGTTGTCAGACATTTTGTCATGCCTGTTGTCATATCTATTGTCAGGTTGATCAGCAAGTGTTGAAATTTATTTAAGTGTTGACATTAAAGTTGGTTAATGTAATTCCCTTCTTTTTGAAACTTTGTATGAGTGTCCGTCATGTCTGTAGAATGACTGAGATATTCCAGAAGTAGGGAGGGAAGCTCTTTGTGACTTTTTCACGCGTTATTGTTTGATTTCCCTTTTGGTGAATTAACTAACCACACCTGCCTATAAATCAGATAATTATGAGCATGTGACTTTGTACAGTTCCAGACCGAGCTACGTCGTATCCTGATATCATTGATAGAAGCATCACAAAGAATCCTCTGCATGAACCCTGCCGCTGCTAAAATATTCAAGCAAGCTGAAGGTTGGAACAAATCTGTTTTTGCAGGTCTTGTCGATCTCACTTAAATCTGTTAGAGTGATATATTTACAAAATGACCCCATGAAAAGTCACCAGCCAGTCGGGCCAGTGACTGTGGAGATTTACAGGCCCAACTGGATTTTTACTAGCCTTGGGCTAGCAGGCCAGTGGCTATTTCACACACTGTCAGGATGTGATGAGACATGTTGGCCATTGATGGTTGTCTCCATTGGGAATAAAACGTTGACTATACGAACACAGAAGAAAACTCAGTAATGAAGCACAGAGCACATGAAAAATCCATGTTTCTGAACAGGGGAAAAATACATTGTAACTGGTTATTTTGCTGGCAGTTGATATGAAACTCACTCATATATATTGCTGTCACAAGGAGGAGCGGTGGGGTGGCCTAGTGGTTAAAGCGTTCGCTTGTCACACTCGGGTTCGAATCCCCACTTGGGTACAATGTGTGGAGCCCATTTCTGGTGTTCCCCCACCGAGATATTGCTGGAATATTGCTAAAAGCAGCGTAAAACTTATTCATTTTAAGTAGGTTTGTTCCAAAGTAAACTACTTGTTGCAAAATGGGATTATTGAGTAAATGTAACAGGTGTCCTTTTAATTTCGTTTACATTTGTAAATGCTGATATTTTCAGAAATTCTCAATGAACCTCCTCGGCCAACTCAGGTGGATGCCATGTCGCTCAAACAGTTGGTAGACATGGGGTTTCCGGAGACGAGAGCAAGAAAAGCACTGATGCTGAATAAGTAAGCTTGCATGTTTATCAGGAAATCTGCACATATTGGTTTTTTGGTCACTGTGACACACAAAGTCAGTTGTCTGACCATCTCAGCCAATCAGGCATCCACAGAATGAAAGTTAACTGGCAGTGTGTGGGAGTCTGGTTGGTTGACACACAAAGTCAGTTGTCTCACCGTCTCAGCCAATCAGGCATCCACAAGATGAAAGGTAACTGGCAGTGTGTGGGAGTCTGGTTGGTTGACAGTGAGGTTGCTTTATCTGGCTGACGGCGTTTCATCGTAGTGAGGTTGTTTCATCGTACCCGGATCACATGACACTTTGCTCATAATATCAATCACCTGTTTGGAAACGCGCCCCCCCCCCAAAAAAAAGTGATGTGTTTTGTGCATGAATCTGTTCGGGGGTCTTATGCCATATAGTAAATGAAATTGTTTCAGCCAAGCTTTGGTCAATTTATGAATACACTAATAAAGGCTCTAAACTTTTAGTCTGTGAAAAGTATGTACTGCAAAGTTCAATTTGTTTCTGCAGTCACGTGTTGTATGATGTTCTCTAGGATGAATGTAATGCCGGCAATGGAGTGGTTGTTTCTGCAGTCACGTGTTGTATGATGTTCTCTAGGATGAATGTGATGCCGGCAATGGAGTGGTTGTTTCAACATGAAGACGACCCTGACATTGATGCGCCACTGCCAGGGGAAGAGGAGACAACTCCCAGACTCCAGATGAGCAGGTACACTCTTCAAACTTCCATGTTGTTGGAGGGAGCAACATGCTTGGGTCATTTACTTATAATCAGCCAGTGTTTTAGAAGCATGTACATTTTACGATAAGGAATATATTTGTTGGTATTAATCTTTGAAGTTATCTGTGTTGAAAAAATCAGTGTTTGGTGTTTGGAGTTACGAGTTACATGTTTACATGGGTATGGGAACCTGGCATAGTGAACTATATGTGAGGAACTAGTTTTGGTGAACTATATGTGAAGAACTAGTTTTGGTGAACTATATGTGAGGAACTAGTTTTGGTGAACTATATGTGAAGAACTAGTTTTGGTGGTGAACTATATGTGAGGAACTAGTTTTGGTGAACTATATGTGAAGAACTAGTTTGGTGAACTATATGTGAACTGAACTATATGTGAGGGAACTAGTGATGTGGTGAACTCTGGTGAGCTTGGTTGGTGAACTATATGTGAGGAACTAGTTTTGGTGAACTATATGTGAAGAACTAGTTTTGGTGAACTATATGTGAGGAACTAGTTTTGGTGAACTATATGTGAAGAACTAGTTTTGGTGAACTATATGTGAGGAACTAGTTTTGGTGAACTATATGTGAGGAACTAGTTTTGGTGAACTATATGTGAAGAACTAGTTTTGGTGAACTATATGTGAGGAACTAGTTTTGGTGAACTATATGTGAAGAACTAGTTTTGGTGAACAAGGTGTGGTGAATGAGGTTCTGGTGAGCTGTATGTGGTGAACTAGGTTCGTTCTAGTGAGCTGAATGTGGTGAACTAGGTTCTGGTGAGCTGAATGTGGTGAACTAGGTTCTGTTGAGCTGAATGTGGTGAACTAGGTTCTGGTGAGCTGAATGTGGTGAACGAGGTTCTGGTGAACTAGGTTCTGGTGAGCTGAATGTAGTTAATTATGTTCTGGTGAGCTGAATGTGGTGATATATTTTCGGTGACCTGGAGCTGGTGAACAAAGTGTGATGAACTTCTCCACCTATTTCTGCCAATTTCAGCCTGAGGGAGCTATTGGAGGCAAAGAAAATCCTGATGGAACTCCTAAAGTGACAAATATTCTCGAATCTCTACGGGCTTTCAGGAAGAGGGAATTTCGTCCAAATGCCAGGGTAAGTATAAAAGATCAAGACACCCTAAGAAAAGAGCATGTTAACAGTGCAGCATTAAAATTAGATCTCACTGATGTTTGAACAACATTGTTCAGCCTGGAAAAAGGCTACATATGGCACAATTGTCTGGGTTAATGCCATTTGCTGTAGAGAATGAGGTGCCACAAATCCACAAGAATCCTGTGATTGTAGGTTTTATTCCTTTTTATATACTACTGAGTTTTTAATAGAGACAGTTCTGTTATTTCATTGTATTCTTTCAAAATGTGGAGTGGTATATTTCATTATGGGTTCGTCAACACTGGAAGGGGTCACTCACAGAAGTCAAGCTGCCAAACAACGTGATTGCGTAACTCATTTGTCACCTTGACACACACAGACGCACCAACATGTCTGTATAAGGTATCCATTTTCAACAATGGCTGGTATATCAGTGGGCCTCCTCTTATTAACTTCATGACTACTCTTACGTTGGTAGTGTTTAGAATTGGTTTGTTATGTGCTGCAGGGTTTTACCTCAACTACACAAACATGAGATCCCAGGGACCCCCAGTTATTACTTTTAATTATCCTGGCAGGGAGTGTGAGGGTCGTGTGGAGGAACAGTGTAGAGAACTGTATGTTTTGGTCATTTCTTTAGAGCTGGATTAAATCATTGATCATGTGAGCTGGTGGATGACAGTGTTCATGAATGGTGTTTCAAAGTCACAGGACATTGGGTCCTGTAAGTTTCAGATGTCTGTCTGACCCATTGAAAATGCACAGGACCCATGGAATAAAATTAAACATACATTACAGATTTAATATTTCTTATAATTGACATTGAAATTATTAACAAACGTAAGATTTATAAACAGCAAACAAGTGTCACATGTCAAATATAACAACTTCAGTCAAAATCATTGTGAAATATACAGTCAGACACTGGGGCCGGCGGGTTGTAGACTTCTGTCTGACCGTTGGCGAATCTGCCGGATTTGTCAGAGGGTCAGACGCTATTCCTGAACACTGGGATGAAATGATGCAAGTAACTGCTTTGAAAGAAACAACCAAACACCTAACCAAGTCCTACATGTTGTGTGGGTACAGTGGATGGATGTGGATGTGGTGAAGTGGGATTTTTTGGCGTTCATTCTCTACACTTGTGCGTACTGGATGCACATTTGCATCGCATCAAATCCTGGACTGGAGTCTCAAGTGTTTGAGGAGTCCAACTTCAACAAATCAGGACACGGTTACCATGGCGATAACTTACAGGACACTGGACAGGATTTCAACAGACTTATGTTGTAAGGTCATATCACCTACAGCCAATCAGGCAAACCTTTTGTAAAATTCATGCTTCAGATTTTCCTTGATTTTGTGATTAGATGCAGAGTTGAAACGGTGATGAATATAGTAGTACATTTGTAACTATGGTAACACTATTTGGCATCATGTATCAGGTACACAGTTTCATATCATTGAATCAGTTAGAGCAGTTATCCTGATGCAATATATCATCGAGTTACTCTCACAAATCCTTTCCTGTATATTTTATTTTTTCTTATCCTGACTCATGATCTTTTGCTTATCTCCCTTTTCCTTTCAAATGGTAGTGGAACACTTGAATCCCTTGAAAGTTGAAGTTCGAAGTTAAGGCGGACGTATAAATACACTCACCCACGAGTTACCTCCCTTTTGCCCTTTCCCATTCTTCAAAACCAGTCAGGTGACTTTCTTTACTTGTCACTCTCTGTATTTTTCATAATTTCATCGTTATGTAAGCGGATGGTTAGGGCGAGAGGAGCACTGGAAGTCCCTTACCAAAAGAGCGTTAAAAAATGGCATTATATCCCTTTTATATTTAGGTCTCTATCTTCAAAATTACGATGCATATGGATTTGACTATAACTACTATCTCCATAGTAGTTATAGTAAACCCAAATTGTAAACTTATTTGTATTTGTGTCATTTCCTCGCCTCACCTCACCTCATCTTTGTTTTGGTACATTTCATGAAATCTTGCAGTGTTTGCAGGCACAGGTTATCCGTGGCTGATCCTCACCTCCAATGCCCTTCTCGTGCATAAAACCATGTTCTTCCAGCTTGCACTGTACTTATTGTGTTGATTTATCAAATCTACAATTTAATCAATATTTGTCTTATATCTATAGGCGTGCCATGGATCGGGTGAGAAAGTCATCTCAAGTCACGGCTGATAAAACTGGAGATCAGCCTTTATGCTTTTACTGCTGAAATTCACAATACACTGGTGCTATGAGGCAGTCAGCTGGTAAGGGGTCCTGGTACGGGGACCAAGAGATTGTCTACAGCGCAGTCGACGACTCAAGCTCAGAAAAGATGTCATCATCTACGAGAACAGCATCTGTTACCAGATCGGAAGAAGTCAGCGACCTATTAAGAAATCTGAAGAGATTGTACGAAGAGATATTCCTCACAAACTAGGCGTTTTTGATGATCCCCCATTACTTCTAACTGAAGTATCTATGAGATCAGCGACTCAATCGACTTCTACTGCTACTAGATCGTCCCCTACTACGGTCACAGCAGGACAGCTGTTTGACGAACTACCACCTCTTACCTCTCAAGCGAGTGAAGTTGAGGCACACAACTCATCAGCGTTAGCGCGAATGCTTCTATGTACGTCACCGCGCAGCGTCAATCCCTATGCAGAAATGTGTGAAGCCCGGGAATTTATGACTGAATTGCTGGAAGATGCTAAAAGCGCCAGCCAAACTCAGTCAAGGTCAGGTTCTACAGGAGGAATCAACGCAGAAGGCTCCGGGTGAAAATGAGACAATTCACCAACCAGATGATGGCCATGTGGCGCCAAGGTTTGAGGGACGCGAGGCTCGGCGAAGCCACGGGCTACTGACATCATGTGCAAAATCGGACTCCTCTTGCAACTACACCTCAGAGAACTACGTCTCAAGACTACGTTGGCGAAAGTACACCTTTGCAAAGGTCTCCACAGTTGGACAACTCTGTCATCTTGGAGGAGGATAGAAGAGATGAGATGCCTACTGATCAATTCTACTTCTGCGAACCCTCAACGTTCGAGATCATCGAAGGATCCAGCTCCTACACCTAGCCTCTCTAGGTCGAGATCTCATATCTCGCACAGACGTTCACGAAGTTACTCACCTCAAGCCAGAGGTTCGTGAAGAGATGACTCACATCACAGGAGTTCGCCCTACAATAGACGTTCGGGAGGAGAAAGCTCACCTCACAGAGGTTCGCGAAGTGATGTATCTACAGATAGAGGTTCGCGAAGAGAGCATAGGGAGGAATCTTCAGACGGAGGTTCGCGAAAGGATGATGAAGGTTCGAGAAGGGATACATGTTCGCAGATGGATGAATCGTTGAGACCAAGCACTAATAATCAGGAGACTTTGGACTTGCAAACAGACAGGTCTTCCCAGACTCAGAGGTTACAGCGTGGATTGCCAACGAGTTGAAGGAGTCTCTTTCTAAGGATAAAGATGAATAACTTATATGATGTGATGATGACTTTGACTCGGTGACTATTCCTCTGATTGAACCTATATCCAAGGTACCTTCTAACCTACACACAGCTTTGAGAAAGCTACAGACATCTACAAGGTTCGAGAACTCTCAGATCTACAGGCAGATAACAGCAATGCAGACATCTACAGGGTTCGCGAACCCTTACATCATCAGGCAGGATGTTGACGTCGACTCTATTACCATACGGCTGAATAAAATGAAGCAATGATGAAAACGGATGGTTTTGCCAGAGTTTAAAACTCAACAAAAAGATCTATAACATGTGCGATCTCTACAGTTTACAACCTGCACAAACCTTATACCTGTATAGGTTCAGTTTGGACGACAACCTACTTGATGATAGGAATCACTTCATCTATCACGGATGCTGAGGTCTTATTAGCAGGCGGCCTGTGGACTCACTCACTCCAACCCAACCCAGAGAGTTGTACTGCATATCGCTGATGACTTCAACTCAATATGATATCACCTATGAAGCTGATATCTCAAGTACTGGAGAACCTCAAAGGCGACCTTTGGAAAGGGCTTAAGGTTAACAATGCCTTCAAGTATCCTTGAGCGGACGTACAGATGATATTATTAAACTCGTCACTCAGCGTGGGGATTAGGAATTTATATCCTATCAACTAGGATTCAACATCGGTATTTCTTCAAGATCCATACAGACATGCGTCTCGACAGCCTCCTTAGGTCATGCTGGCTTATATTATCCACAATGGGAATAAGTGATTTATATCACTGAACAAGATTTTACACTTGGAGCAACCCTTATTCAAGAGGTTTATATGAGCGGCGTAGAATTACGGGCGCTTTTACTCAACCAACTAATTGCATCAGATTTTATGGAGGCCAGCTTGCTACAACACCGGTGACGTCATGCTTGGAAGCTGATTGGTCCACGTCAGACAACGCCTCCCACTGACAGAGCAGGCTCCAGCAAGTTTACTGACTTGTAAACAAACAGGGGAATACTTCATCGGTAGCCTCGGAAATAGTATACAACTACGGCCTGTTATCATCATTGGAATCTAATAGATGTCTAGCCTTGACAGCAGGATAAACGATGTTTGTTTTGGAAATTGTCGCTGATAAAAGTCCCCTGCGATGCTACACTGGAGCCAGCCTTGCTATAAATAGACAACGCTTCGATGTATGCTGATCAACACAGATTGCCTGCATATATAAGGGGAAGAATGATGTATCATCACTGCAATCAGAGGTTAGCACTTCCAATGGAGCGTCCTACCGTTTGGAAAATCGTCGGCTCTATGATTATTCATACAAATAACCAAGCCTATCTGCACCTATCTGCAGCATCGAGGTCTCACGCAGTGCCGGTTATCTGGACGACGGCATACAGGTTCTTCAAAGTGCCAATCAACTCAGACAGCAGCTGAACTTCACAATTAAGTTGCTCACGCAATTAGGATGGCTAGTGAACCTGATGAAGTTGGAGTTAGAATCAAACAAGATCTTCAATTGCTGGGAATATGAATTATCACAACACAGAATTGTGGTCCCAGAAGATCATTGGGCCAAGATACAAGCCATGATTCCACAAGCAGTCATCTCTCCGTTAACACTGCGGACATGGCAATGTCTACTCGGTCTACTAACCTCGGCGCAGGACTTGACTTGCACAGGAAGATTACAACTAAGGCCGCTGCAAAGGTTCCTAACAAAACATCTGGACAGAGTCGACCCTATCTTGCTGCCAGACAATCTTAAGAGGTACCTACTTTGGTGGACCCACAGGTGGAATGTCTGCGGAGGGACCTATTTACAAGAGCCGGCCTTCGACACACATCTTTACACAGATCTCGAACAACGAATCGATACAAGGTTGGGGTGCACATCTCAACAATCAAAGTTGCATCAAGGAAGTGGTCCAAACAGAGCAGCATTTTCACATCAATCTGCTGGAGATGAAAGCTGTGATCAACGCCTTACAACTATGGTCGAGCTCGCTGATCAGCAGAATGCTGATGGTCCACACGGACAACTCTACAGTGGCATTCTCCATAAATCGGCAAGGATCTACAAGATCACCAAGCCTACTACAGCTCACATTCCAGTTGTTTGACATCACGGAGGAGGCAAACATCTGGACAAAGGCGTGTCACATACCCAGAGCCAAGAACGTGTTTGCAGACGCTCTCACCCGACCACTGCACCCCTCACCTACGGAATATATGCTCAATCCAGAAGCATTTCGGCTCATCATAAGGGAAATATGATCCCCATGCATAAACCTGTTTGCCACAAGGTTCAACAAACAACTACAGACGTTTGTCTCACCAGTTCGACATCCTCACACCTGGGCAACAGATGCACTGAACATATCATGGGAAGGACTAAACGCTTATGCGTTTCCACTTCGGATATTACTACCGAAAGTACTGTTGAAGACCAGACAGACACAGGCGCTACAACTGACCTTGGTCGCGCCATACTGGCCAGCGAGAGTATGTTTCCTAGACCTAATAGAAGATCTCGGAAGTCCAACAATCAAGTTACCAGATTGGCCGAACCTACTCATACATCCACACATTAGCATCAACACTAGCTCTGCATGGAAATTGCTCTATATCAGCAATTATGGAGGGCTGCTTTTGGCAGTTGGACACAGTGTTTGCCAACCACTACCTCCAAGACATAGCCACTGAAGACGTCTCAGGCATCCACCAATTTGGGCCTCTCATTGTAGCACAGCTACTAGCTTCGACTCCACAAAGGCTCTGAGTTCTAAAGCAGTTATCTCCCTTTATCACGTTGACTTGTTGATAGGCATTTTTACTAAGGAAAAGTATTAGTTTGAAAGTCCATGCACACAGTCTAGGACAGATTAGCATGAGTGATTAAAAAGATCCTGTACGGGTAAAGATCTTACCTGTACATGAAGGGGTCACAACTCATTTATGATAAAGATCTTATAATCTATGGGTTGTTATAAGATATCTAGTAATAAGAAGATACTAGTTTATCTGAAGCCACATGAATCAAGATGATTCAATTTGTCTGAGATTGAAGTAAGACAAGAAGTAGTCCCCCTGAGTTATAACGGAAGTTGGAAGAATAGGATCTCGGAAATGCCGCTACACAGTTCCCATGGGGGGATACAGGACGTATCTAAGGACAGCTGATGAATCCACGAAGTGGCTTGACCCACCACCAATCTATAAGCAAAAGATCATGAGTCAGGATAAGAAAAAATATGTAATTTTTCAAGTAAAATTGATTGTTTTATACTTATCCTGACTCATGAGGTCAAACCCTCCCGACCTCCCCGCTGGAAACACTTTGAATTGCACAGCAGATCCAAGTGCTTGGGCAGAAAAATCAGGAGAGAGTGACAAGTAAGGCTGGTCACATGACTGTTTACGTGGGAAAAGGGAGGTAACTCGTGGGTGAGTGCATTTTTACGTCCGCTTTGGGAACTTCAAGGGATTCAAGTGTTCCACTACCATTCACAAGGAAAAGGGAGATAAGCAAAAGATCATGAGTCAGGATAAGTATAAAAATAGCAATTTTACTTTAAAAATTACATTTTCAAAGAAATCTACATAAACAATCATTTATTTGCACGACTGCTAGAGGTTACCCCTTAGTCATGTCCCTGATAACTGGGGGGGGACAGATTGTGAGCCCACTCTCATGTTCTCTGGTAACGGAGTTTTGTCCTTTGATTGGACCTGGGACACATTGTGAGCCCAGTCTCATCTCATGTTCTCTGGTAACGGAGTTTTGTCCTTTGAATGGACTTGGCACAGATTGTGAGCCCAGTCTCATCTCATGTTGTCTGGTAACAGAGTTTTGGCCTTTGAATGGACTTGAGACAGATTGTGAGCCCAGTCTCATCTCATGTTCTTTGGTAATGGAGTTTTGGCCTTTGAATGGACTTGGGACACATGTCTCATCTCATGTTCTCTGGATCCATGCTGGTAACAGAGTTATGTCCCTTGAATGGGCGAAGTGACTGATATGTTTGACCATCCTCATCCTGTTTCAGGCTCTACAGAAGCTGCTGGAAATGGGCTTCAGTGAACAGGAGGCGACTGATGCACTCAGAGTCTCCAGGAATGACCAGGACGCTGCGGTAAGGTTACTTTTACATCATCGGTTTTCGGGGCACAGGTGACGTGGGGCTCAGAAGACATGTGGGGCACAGAAAAAATGTTGACGTGTAGGGCACAGAGGACATGTTGATCTCAGAAAACGTAGGGCCCAGAAGACACGGGTTCATGTAGGGCACAGGGGACATGTTGATCTCAGAGCACATGGGGCACAGAGTGAATGTGGGGCCCAGAAGACACGGGTTCATGTAGGGCACAGGGAACATGTTGATCTCAGAGCACGTGGGGCACAGAGTGAATGTGGGGCCCAGAAGACACGGGTACATGTAGGGCACAGGGAACATGTTGATCTCAGAGCACATGGGGCATGGAGTGAATGTGGGGCCCAGAAGACACGGGTTCATGTAGGGCACAGGGACATGTTGATCTCAGAGCACGTGGGGCACGGAGTGAATGTGGGGCCCAGAAGACACTGGTACATGTAGGGCACAGGGACATGTTGATCTCAGAGCACGTGGGGCACGGAGTGAATGTGGGGCCCAGAAGACACGGGTACATGTAGGGCACAGGGAACATGTTGATCTCAGAGCATGTGGGGCACAGAGTGAATGTGGGGCCCAGAAGACACTGGTACATGTAGGGCACAGGGACATGTTGATCTCAGAGCATGTGGGGCACAGAGTGAATGTGGGGCCCAGAAGACACGGGTACATGTAGGGCACAGGGGACATGTTGATCTCAGAGCATGTGGGGCACAGAGTGAATGTGGGGCCCAGAAGACACGGGTACATGTAGGGCACAGGGGACATGTTGATCTCAGAGCACATGGGGCACAGAGTGAATGTGGGGCCCAGAAGACACGGGTACATGTAGGGCAGGGGACATGTTGATCTCAGAGATGTGGGGGCAAGGAGTGAATGTGGGGGCCCAGAAGACACGGGTACATGTAGGGCACAGGGGACATGTTGATCTCAGAGGATGTGGGGCACAGAGTGAATGTGGGGCCCAGAAGACACGGGTACATGTAGGGCACAGGGGACATGTTGATCTCAGAGCATGTGGGGGGCACAGAGTGAATGTGGGGCCCAGAAGACACGGGTACATGTAGGGCACAGGTGAACATGTTGATCTCAGAGGATGTGGGGCACTTGAGGAGTGAATGTGGGGCCCAGAAGACACGGGTACATGTAGGGCACAGGGGACATGTTGATCTCAGAGGATGTGGGGCCACGAGTGAATGTGGGGCCCAGAAGACACTGTGGGTACATGTAGGGCACAGGGACATGTTGATCTCAGAGCACGTGGGGCACGGAGTGAATGTGGGGCCCAGAAGACACGGGTACATGTAGGGCACAGGGAACATGTTGATCTCAGAGCACGTGGGGCACAGAGTGAATATGGGGCCCAGAAGACACGGGTACATGTAGGGCACAGGGAACATGTTGATCTCAGAGGATGTGGGGCACGGAGTGAATGTGGGGCCCAGAAGACACGGGTACATGTAGGGCACAGGGAACATGTTGATCTCAGAGCACGTGGGGCGCAGGTGAATGTGGGGCCCAGAAGACAACTGAGGTACATGTAGGGCACAGGGGACATGTTGATCTCAGAGGATGTGGGGCCTGTGAGGTGAATGTGGGGCCCAGAAGACACGGGTACATGTAGGGCACAGGGGACATGTTGATCTCAGAGGATGTGGGGCACGGAGTGAATGTGGGGCCCAGAAGACACGGGTACATGTAGGGCACAGGGACATGTTGATCTCAGAGCACGTGGGGCACGGAGTGAATGTGGGGCCCAGAAGACACGGGTACATGTAGGGCTCAGGGAACATGTTGATCTCAGAGCACATGGGGCACAGAGTGAATGTGGGGACCAGAAGACACTGGTACATGTAGGGCACAGGGAACATGTTGATCTCAGAGCACATGGGGCACAGAGTGAATGTGGGGACCAGAAGACACTGGTACATGTAGGGCACAGGGAACATGTTGATCTCAGAGCACATGGGGCACAGAGTGAATGTGGGGCACAGGGGACATGTTGATCTCAGACGACACGTGGGGCACAGAAGACAAGGGTACATGTAGGGCACAGGTGACATGTTGATCTCAGAGCACATGGGGCACAGGGGACATGTTGATCTCAGACGACACGTGGGGCACAGAAGACACGGGTACATGTAGAGCACAGGTGACATGTTGATCTCAGAGCACGTGGGGCACAGAGTGAATGTGGGGCACAGGGGACATGTTGATCTCAGAGCACGTGGGGCACAGAAGACATGGGGACATATTGGGCTCAGAGAGCATGTGGGGCACAGAAGACATGTTAGGCACAGAGGACATGGTCTGGAAACAAAACAGTTGGAACAGTTCGCGTAAACGCACCATGCTTCGCAGCAAACCCAAGAGCATGACTTTTCACATGCGGTCAGACCACATGCTCTTGACCATGTGAGAAACGATCGAATCGGTCAATTTGGTTCAGGTTTTGCTTGGGTTAAGGTCTGACCTTAGTTTAGATGTCAGTTGAATGTTGCTTGAGTTCGGGTGTTTGTTTAGTTGGGTGACAGCTGTATGTACTTGTGCATTGAAATGAAAGTTCCATACAGCTGGCTGCTATAGAGCTAGATACTATACATAATAGACTTCATACTGCAATAGAGCAAGATAGATTAGTGTAGATAATAGAATTTATACTGCAATAGAGCAAGATAGATTAGTGTAGATAATAGAATTTATACTGCAATAGAGCAAGATAGATTAGTGTAGATAATAGAATTTATACTGCAATAGAGCAAGATAGATTAGTGTAGATAATAGAATTTAAGGTATCACATTAAGTTACTTACCCCATTGTTGAAAGAGATTCACGTTTAGTTCCCCATTTGTATTGTTTGAATTATTTCATGAGTTTAATCAAGAGAGTCACGTTAAGTGTCCCAAATAGCACATTTTGACACTTCATATTTTAGTTAGTTTAGTTTTCAATTCCACTTCGCAATAGGACATTTGGGGCACATAGTGAATGTAGGGCACATAGTGAATGTAGGGCGCATAGTGAATGTAGGGCACACAATGAATGTAGGGCACACAATGAATGTAGGGCACATAGTGGATGTAGAGTACAGAGGACATGTATGGTACAAAGTGAATGTAGGGCACACAGTGAATGTAGGGCACAGTGAATGTAGGGCACATATGACATGTAGGGCACACAGTGAATGTATGGCACAGAGGACATGTAGGGCACTCGGTGAATGTAGGGCACAGAGGACATAGGACACAGTGAATGTAGGGCAAAGAGTGAATGTAGGGCACATAGTGAATGTAGGGCACAGAGGACATGTAGGGCACACAGTGAATGTAGGGCACAGAGGACATAAGACAGTCAATGTAGGGCAAAGAGTAAATGTAGGGCAAAGAGTGAATGTAGGGCACATAGTGAATGTAGGGCACAGAGGACATGTAGGGCACACAGTGAATGTAGGGCACAGAGGACATGACAGTCAATGTAGGGCAAAGAGTGAATGTAGGGCAAAGAGTGAATGTAGGGCACATAGTGAATGTAGGGTACAGGGGACATGTAGGGCACATAGTGAATGTAGGGTACAGAGGACATTTATGGTACACAGTGAATGTAGGGCAAACAGTGAATGTAGGGCACACAGTGAATGTAGGGCACAGAGGACATAAGACAGTCAATGTAGGGCAAAGAGTGAATGTAGGGCAAAGAGTGAATGTAGGGCACATAGTGAATGTAGGGTACAGGGGACATGTAGGGCACATAGTGAATGTAGGGTACAGAGGACATTTATGGTACACAGTGAATGTAGGGCAAACAGTGAATGTAGGGCACACAGTGAATGTAGGGCACACAATGAATGTAGGGCACACAGTGAATGTAGGGCACACAATGAATGTAGGGCACACAATGAATGAAGGGCACATAGTGGATGTAGGGTACAGAGGACATGTATGGTACAAAGTGAATGTAGGGCACACAGTGAATGTAGGGCACACAATGAATGTAGGGCACAGTGAATGTAAGGCACATAGGACATGTAGGGCACACAGTGAATGTATGGCGCAGAAGACATGTAGGGCACACAGTGAATGAAGGGCACCGAGGACATAGGACATAGTGAATGTAGGGCACAGAGGACATGTAGGGCACACAGTGAATGTAGGGCACAGAGGACATGTAGGGCACAAAGTGAATGTAGGGCACAGAGGACATAAGACACAGTGAATGTAGGGCAAAGAGTGAATGTAGGGCACATAGTGAATGTAGGGTACAGGGGACATGTAGGGCACACAGTGAATGTAGGGTACAGAGGACATGTAGGGCACATAGTAAATGTAGGGCACAGAGGAAATAGGACACAGTGAATGTAGGGCAAAGAGTGAATGTAGGGCACATAGTGAATGTAGGGTACAGAGGACATGTAGGGCACACAGTGAATGTAGGGCACAGAGGACATGTAGGGCACACAGTGAATGTAGGGCAAAGAGTGAATGTAGGGCACATAGTGAATGTAGGGTACAGAGGACATATATGGTACACAGTGAATGTAGGGCAAACAGTGAATGTAGGGCACAGAGGACATGTAGGGCACACAGTGAATGTAGGGCACAGAGGACAGGGAGGGCACATAGTGAATGTAGGGCACAGGACATTTGGGGCACACAGTGAATTTAGGACACGGAGGGCACATAGTGAATGTAGGGCAAAGAGTGAATGTAGGGCACATAGTGAATGTAGGGCACAGAGGACATGTATGGCACACAGTGAATGTAGGGCACAGAGGACATAGGACACAGTGAATGTAGGGCAAAGAGTGAATGTAGGGCACATAGTGAATGTAGGGCACATAGTGAATGTAGGGCACACAGTGAATGTTGAGTGAGTGAGTTGCGTTTTACGCCGCACTCAGCAATATTCCAGCTATATGGTGGCGGTCTGTAAATAAGCGAGTCTGGACCAAACAATCCAGTGATCAACAGCATGAGCATCGATCTGCACAATTGGGAACTGATAACATGTGTCAACCAAGTCAGCAAGCCTGACCACCCGATGCCGTTAGTCGCCTCTTATGACCACCATGGGTTACTGAAGGTTCATTCTAACCCGGACCTTCACGGGTTCAGAGTGAATGTAGGGCACAGAGGACATCTCCGGCACAGAGGACATTTGGGGCACAGAGTGAATGTAGGTCATAGAAGACACGTGGACATGTAGGGCTCAGAGAACATGTTCAACACGAATGTCTTGTGAGGTGTGGATGGTATGCAGGGCATGTGAGGTACTGGGACCCCAGATGTCCAACATTATCTAATTCTAAGGTCCCTTGGTTTCCAGAAACCGTTTTAGCGCATTTCTGTCTTTGTTTGAGAAAAACAGCCATCTTTTTAAACAATTATGTGTAAAAATAGCAATGAATATGAAAATATGCCCTGAGGACCAGGTGTGATTTCCTATGAATGTCATGTGTAAAGACCATCTTCGGTGTGTCCAGATACTTGCTAACAGTGCAAAAAATGATACCCAGTCAGTTTCCTCGTTCAACAGGCAGCGTAATCCCATAGTGTAGCTGTCCAGGAAACGTTAGCATGCTCCTTGATTGTTCCAGGAACTTGTGAGTTTGAATCCTTGGACGTATATCCTACGTTTGTCCACTATTGCCATGTCCCTTTCACGTGTCCTCATCTTCGCTCATCACGCCAAAGACACAGGTTTGATTCTCACATGGGTACAATGTGTGAAGCCCATTTCTGGTGTCCCCTGCCATGATATTGCTGGAATATTGCTAAAAGCGGCGTAAAACTAAACTCACCCACTCACATGTCCACATCATTGTCCTTTTTCCAACAGTATACCAACAAACTCTCATAGTGTGGACTCAAATCCCCTATGTTCTCGGTTCTGGGTTCACCTCATTCACTCACTCACTCAGTGTTTTCATTATCAGTGTGAATGGCTACTGGGTGACCGGCAGACCCGTCCGGAGACGGTGGACGATGGACTAGACCCTGACAGTCCAGTATACAAGGCAATATTGGCCAACCCAACTGTCCAGCTGGGTCTGAATAACCCTCGATGTTTACTGGGTAAGTTGAAGCAGAAGGTCACAACTCCTACTGTCTCTTTGGCCCAAAAGCGGACCGATGAATTGCAATCTAACT
Organism: Haliotis rubra; assembly: GCF_003918875.1. Lineage (NCBI taxonomy): Eukaryota > Metazoa > Mollusca > Gastropoda > Lepetellida > Haliotidae > Haliotis > Haliotis rubra. The sequence continues at coordinate 290,663 of NW_025767728.1, forward strand.
CGAAAACTAATAAACATACTCAATGAAACGCTGATCATCATCAAAACATCATACCCACACTGTGAGGTTTTTGCAGAATTTTTGTCCTAAAAATAATAAAGTTGTTTAACAAACTCTCATTAAAATATTGACACAGTTCACTGTTTGTTACGAGGGAGGAGTGCAGAGACAGGGACAGCCAGGTGTTCGAGAAGCACGTTCACAGACAAAGTTATTTATTCATTAACCTGTGATGTGCCGTCTCCATCCGTTCTCGAACACCTGGCTGTCCCTTTCTCTGCACTCCTCCCTCGTAACAAACAGTAAACTGTGTCAATATTTTAATGATAGATTGTTAAGCAACTTTATTATTTTTAGGACAAAAATTCTGCAAAAACTCACAGAGTGGGTATGATGTTTTGATTATGATCAGCGTTTCATTGAGTATGTTATGTTTATTAGTTTTCGAGTTAGACTGCAATTCATCGGTCCGCCTTTGAGCCAAACGGACTATAGGCTGGCTGATTTGGTTTTATACTCTGAACAAAATATAGGGGAACCTGAACTTTCAATCTGGATAGGAAGTATAAGCGTTGACAAACTTTTCAAAGACAGACATCTTATGTAGCACCACCATTTCTCTTTATCACCCCCCCTAAACACAACGCATGGGATGCACGTGCACAACCCATTAGACCCATGCACATGCATGGGGTCTCATTGTTTGAAAATGAAAATCGTACGCGTGCAAATTTCACGTCATACACTTATCATCTTACTAGAGCAATTACTATACAAATAACAATGGTCATAAGGTGCAAGTGGTGATGCACTCTCAAAACATTCATTATTATTATATCAACTGATTGATTCTGATGTATTTCCCAATATTTTAATCTTATATTAAAAAGGAAGTTCCCCTTCTTTTTTTGATGAGTATATATCATTCCATCCCTTCTTCGTTCAATATTTGTTTTTGTCTATGTGAGTTCTGGTCTCTATTAGCATCGTTTTAGAACCTGTGAAGATCCAAGTTAGAATTGGTTCAACATTGACATAATCTTGGCCACCTTGTTGTGTTTCAGCATTTCTTCAGATGCTTGAGTCTCCCATGTCTGCCAATCAGTGGCTCAACGATTCAGAGACAGGGCCAATCCTCATCCAGATATCAAGAATATATCATGCTGAGAAGAACTCGAAACCTCGCAACATCCAAAGTGCAGTCGCAAGCTGACGAATATGGAGTGCTTCCTTTGTAATAATTTATTATGCAATATGAAAGTTGTTTTCCGTGTATGTGTATGCTTCTAGGAGACGATTGTTACATTTTTGTACCAAGCCTTTGTAATGTAATTGCACAAACTCAGCTTTTTTAAATTGAGTGATTGTTTCTCAGGCATAAACTCACTGTCCATTTCTAAAGGTTCACATATTCTTATTATTTTTTCTTATCCTGACTCATGATGTTTTGCTTATCTCCCTTTCCCTTGCGAATGGTAGTGGAACACTTGAATCCCTTGAAGTTCCCGAAGCGGACGTAAAAATACACTCACCCACGAGTTACCTCCCTTTTCTCGCACAAACAGTCATGTGTCCAGCCTTACTTGTCACTCTTCATTTTCTCTGAAGCGGATGGTTGGGCGAGCAATGGAGTCATGTATACGGCACTGTATCCTTTTAATTTAGATCCTATTCTTAAAAATTACGCTGTGTATGGATTTGGCTATAATTATTCTGTATTATATGTAAAAAATTGTAAAAAAATTATTTGTATTTGTGTCATAATTTCATCGTTTTGTAACTTGTTTACATTTCATGAAATCTTTCAGTGTTTGCAGGCACAGGTTATCCGTGGCTGATCCTCACCTCCAGTGCCCTTCGTGCATAAAACCATGTTCTTCCAGCTTGCGCTGTACTTATTGTGTTGATTTATCAAATCTACAATTTAATCAATATTTGTCTTATACCTATAGACGTGCCATGGATCGGGTGAGGAAGTCATCTCAAGTCACGGCTGATAAAACAGGAGATCAGCCTGCAAACTGTATATTGCTTGCTATGGCTGAAATTCATAATACTGGTGCTATGTTGAGTATGTTGCAGGGGCAGTCGTCTGGTATGGGGGCGAAGAAGAGATCGGCTACAACGCAGTTGACACCGGCTCAAAGTAAGAAGTAGACGTTTTTGATGATACCCCGTTACTTCTACCTGAAGTACCTACGAGATCGGCGACTCAATCGACTTCCACGACTACTAGATCGTCTCCTGCAATTGCCACAGCAGGCCAGCTGTTTGACGAACTAACGGTTCTGAGTTGGGAAATCTCACCCTTTATCACGTTGACTTGTTGATAACTTTTACTAAGGAAAAGTATTAGTTTGAAAGTCCATGTGCACAGTCTAGGACAGACTAGCATGAGTGATTAAAGACCCTCTGCGGGTAAAGATCTTACCTGTACATGAAGGGGTCGCAACTCATTTATGATAAAGATCTTATCATAATCTATGGGTTGTTATAAGATATCTAGTAATAAGAAGATACTAGTAGATCTGAAGCCACATGAATCAACATGATTCAACTTGTCTGAGATTGAAGTGGTCCACGCGACGGAACCTCTCATCTGCTGACAACGTGCGCGAACCCACGGACCTGCGCGAACCCACGGACCTGCGCGAATCAACGGACCTGCGCGAATCAACGGACCTGCGCGAATCAACGGACCTGCGAACCTACTCCTCAGAGAACTACGTCTCAAGACTACGTTGGCGAACGTACACCTTTGCGAAAGGTCTCCACAGTCGGACGACTCTGTCATCTTGGAGGAGGATAGAAGACATGAGAAGCCTACTCACACTTCAACATCTGCGAACCCTCAACTAAGGATCCATCTCCTACACTAAGCCGCTCTAGATCGAGATCTCATATCTCTCACAGAGGTTCGCTGTAACTCATCACAAGACAGAGGTTCGCGAAGAGAAAGCTCATGTCACAGAGGTTCGCGAAGAGATGTATTCAGAGATAGAGGTTCGCGAAGAGAGGACTCTCAAGATAAACGTTCGCAAAGGGAGAATCTACAGATAGAGGTTCGAGAAGGCAGGGTTCGTGAAAGGAAGGTTCGCGAGAGGAAGTTTAGAGAAGAGGCAACGCAGATATCTACAATAATGTTGACATCTACAAGGATCGTGAACCTTAGGATTCCCGAATCCTCAGATCAACAAGCAGATATCAGTAACCCAGACATCTCCAAGGTTCGCGAACTCTTAGATCAACAGGCAGGATGTTGACGTCGACTCTATCACCATACGGCTGAATAATACAAAGCAATGATGAAAACGGATGGTTTTGTCAGAGTTTATAACTCAACAAAAAGATCTACAACATGTGCGATCTCTACAGTTTGCAGCCTGCTTAACTCTACAACCTGCACAAACCTATACCTGTATAGGTTCAGTTTGGGACGACAGCCTACTTGATGAAAGGAATCCTTTCATCTATACGGATGCTGAGGTCTTATACCGGATAGCAGATTGCCTGTGGATATTGTCGTTCACTCACTCACTCTAACCCAACAGAGACGTACTGCATATTCGCTGATGACTTCGACTCCAATGTGATATCACCTATGAAGCCGATATCCCAAGTACTGGAGAACCTCAAGGCGACCTTTGGAAAGGGCTTAAGGTTAACAACGCCTTCAAGAATCCTTGAACGGACGTACAGATGATGTTATTAACTCTCGTCACTCAGCGTGGGCATTAGGAATTTATATCCTATCAACTAGATTCAACATCGGTATTTCTTCAAGATCCATACAGACATACGTCTCGACAGCCTCCTTCGTCATGCTGGCTTATATTATCCACAATGGGAATACGTGATTTATATCACTGAACAAGAATTTACACTTGGAGCAACCCTTAGTCAAGAGGTTTATATGAGCGGCGTAGAATTACGGGCGCTTTTACTCAACCAACTAATTGCATCAGATTTTATGGAGGCCAGCTTGCTACAACACCGGTGACGTCATGCTTGGAAGCTGATTGGTCCACGTCAGACAACGCCTCCCACTGACAGAGCAGGCTCCAGCAAGTTTACTGACTTGTAAACAAACCCGTGGTACGGGGGAATACTTCATCAGCAGCCTTGGAAACAGTATACATCTACGGCCTGTTATCATCATTGGAATCTAATAGATGTCTAGCCTTGACAGCAGTATAAACAATGTTTATTTGGAAATTGTCGCTGATAAAAGTCTGTACGAGTACCTGTCCCCTGCGATGATACACTGGAGCCAGCCTTGCTATAAATAAACAAATCGATGTGCTGATCAACACAGATCACCTGTGTATATAAGAGGAAGAATGATGTATCATCACTGCAATCAGAGGTTAGCACTTCCAATGGAACGGCATACAGTTTGGAATATCTCGGCTCTATGATTAATATGAATGCCTATCGGCATCATCTGCAGCATCTTGCCGGTTATCTGGACGACGGCATACAGGTTCTTCAAAGTGCCAATCAGCAGCTGAACTTAATTTGCTCACGCAATTAGGATGGCTAGTGAACCTGATGAATGGAGTTAGAATCAAACAAGATTTTCAATTGCTGGGAATAAGAATTATCACAACACAGAATCGAATTGTGGTCCCAGAAGATCATTGGGTCAAGATACAAGCCATGATTCCTCAAGCAGTCATCTCTCCGTTAACACTACGAACATGGCAATGTCTACTCGGTCTACTAACCTCGGCGCAGGGAGATTACAATAAGCAACGGTTCCTGATCAAAACACAGGCACAGAATACGGGTGAAGATCTTGTAAACCTGTAATTCGTGGACCTTATCCCTAGTAAGAAGATCTAGTATATTGGGTCAGAGATACAGGACGAATATCTAAGGACAGCTGATGAATCAGCTGATGAATCCACGAAGTGGCTTGACCCACCACCAATCCGTCGGATTCTATAAGCAAAAGATCACGAGTCAGGATAAGAAAAAACATGTAATTTTTCAAGTAAAATTGATATTTTTATACTTATCCTGACTCATGACGAGAAGCCCTCCCAACCTTCCCGCTGGAAACACTTCGGATTTCACAGCAGATCCAAGTGCATGGGCAGAAAAATCAGGAGAGAGTGACAGGTGAGGCTGGTCACATGACTCTTTGCACGGGAAAGGGCAAAACGGAGGTAACACATGGGTGAGTGTATTTTTACGTCCGCTTCCGGAACTTCAAGGGATTCAAGTGTTCCACTACTATTCGCAACGGGAAGGGAGATAAGCAAAAGATCATGAGTCAGGATAAGTATAAAAATATCAATTTTACTTGAAAAATGTCATATTTGACAGTGTGAAGCTAGTTACTGATTGGGTATGCAGTACCAAGCAATGTCTTTGTCAAACTTTAGTTGACACATCAGGATTCCAATTAATAATAAGATCCTCAACATATTCTTATCATAAATAGCAACAAAATTATTTACGTGGTCAATAGTGTATCCTCAATCACAGCCATGTGGTTTAATGCTCATAACATCAATCATTGGGCTCTGGCCTTGGCTTAATTGTTAACAGCCCACTGTCATACACCTGTTTGTTAACAGCCCACTGTCATACACCAGTAGTATAGTCAAGTAACAGGTTAATCTATACAGGATTTGAGTCAGAGAAATGAATTAACTATCGAAAAGACCCCATTCAAACCGATTAGGACCTGATTTTCTCATGTTTAACAATCTCTGAAGCAGCAGTTGAGTTTCAGGCCTTTATGAACGACAATATTTTGCGCTTTGAACATGTTGGATGTAACTCTGACAAAACTCTGGTTAGCAAGCCCACGCTTGTTTTCTGTATCCCGGATCAACAAAACCTTTCCCAGAACGCAATGTTCCATGGTAGAAAACACTGATCCAACCTTTCTTGTGGAAACACCAGTTGACCAGGGCCCCGTTTCACAAAACTCTCGTAAGTCTAAGATCTCGTAACTTTTCTCGTAGCATTCGTACTCCCTATGTTACAGTATAGGAGGTACGAATGCTACGAGAAAAGTTACGAGATCTTAGGCCTACGAGAGCTTTGTGAAACTGGGCCCTGGTTTTGTACCGATTCCAATGGAGGATTGACGACCTGTAACAACATTTTTAGAATCTCAATCTTTTTTAATGAATTTTAATTTTCCGAGTTATTATGCCTGGTACCATGGATAGACTTGATTGGTATTGTTGGCTTTGTGAGAAGAAGCTCGAATATCAACTGAAGTCAGACAAGAATCTGTAGGCATTGTGTTGTTTGTTAAGGCTGTCTGAGCTAGTAGAGATTCTTGTGCAAAAGTTGTATTTTTGGAAAGAAAGTGAATGAAATAAACGTGTCAGTTCTGTTTGTTTATGGTCTTGTTTCGTAATTTCGACACAGCCTCATAAGAGATATTTGACTTACTTGAAGAATAGGTCTCCAGTAGAAGCCACCAGATCTTTTCCCATGGGTTCCAATTGGATGCCTCAGTAAGAAAAAGGTCTGATGCAATTCCCTATTTGCACGTGTACCTTATCTTCCGGTGTTTTTGTCCCAAGTGAACAGTTGACTACCCATTTCATGTTGGAATTGGTCTTCAGTAACCCATGATTGTCATAAGAGGCGCCTAACGGGATCAGGTGGTCAGGCTCGCTGACTTGGTTGACACATGTCATCGCATCCCAATTGCGTAGATCGATGCTCATTCTGTTCATTACTGGACTGGGTCTTTAGAAATACTGAGGCAATGGCTCTCCTGAACTACTGTAAAGGTATTATATGTCGCGCAGGTTTAATAGTCTAAAATGTCAAGTCTAAACAAGTACGTTTACAGTAGTCGCTGTGACAACGTTCTTGCAACGTTAGGGGACGTTGTAGATTGGTAACGTCAAGACACAAAGGTAGTATTACATCATTTTATAACGTTATGTTACAACGTAATCACGTTGCGAATTAATGTTGAGGAAACGTTATGCTTTGGGCTCCTCACCACGTTATACCAACGTTTCTTACAACTTGGTGTCACAGAGTTTTCTGTAAAACATATCACTTTGAGATTCCTTCTTTACTATTCAGCCACAGCTTCAGAAAACACACGACTAAAACAACATGGAAGCTGACGAATAAACATTGAAGTGAATTTCTGCTTTGTTTCTATGTACTGTTCACTACTGGGAACACTATTCAACTAGTAACGTTAAATAGAACGTTAACCTCGTGGCGCCGTAAAATTGACGTACCACAACGTCAGGCCAAAACGTGACAACGTAAATGGGAGTCCACAAAAGAACGTAACAACGAAAGCATAACGTTATGACAACGTGAAATTGTTAGCTGGGAATAAGTAAATGCCATATCAACGGAATTACTTATTGCCATTATGTTGCTGTCTTGCTCGTATTTTTAATGTATCTGAGAAACGGATCATAACCCATGAGGTGACGAGACTATTTTTGCTTGTCCCATTCTTGCCTTCAAGAAGGCCAAGAAAAAATCTTATATACACAAAGAACTTAGTTAAGCACCCCCTGACATGTCACGATTGAATGAGCCCCGATCTTAACCCTTCGGAGCATATCTGGGACATGACTGGTCGTCGTGTGCAGCAAATGTATCCTTCAGAACCTGGCCCAATTGGAAGCTGCTTTACACGATGAATTTGAAATTGACCCCTCGACGGGAGGTATTTCAGAACCCCCATCGTATATACTACTTTAGATGGTGTAGAAAAAAATAGATAAATTCTAGGGCTGTGGGTTGGTGAGGTAAAATGTTGGGTATGCTCGTGGGGTGGGTGGGTGGTTTGGTGAGCAGTTATTTTTTCGAAGTAGAATTTTTGGTTTTGGATAATTTTTGCTCGAGTTTTGGTGGGAGTTTGCTTGTTTTTGGTTGGTTTTTAGGTTTTTATGGGATGTGGAGTGAGTGAGTGAGTTTAGTTTCACGCCACACTCAGCTATATCCCAGCTATATGGCGGCGGTCTGTAAATAATCGAATCTGGACCAGACAATCCAGTATACGGGTCAGAAAAACTCATGATTTTCCATCGTGGTCACCACGAGAAGTTTATGTACATGTTGAAAACCTGCCACTACAAAAATACAGGGGGTGTTTAATTAAATTCTTTGTGTATATATTGTGCAGGGCCAATTCTCAGGGTTTTCTATTTTTATAATTGTATTGCTAATGAATAATGGCCTTGTTAAATGAATACGCATAAGGTGTTTTTACCAATTGTATTCAGAAATTTTTCGGGTGTTTTCTTATCCCTACTTCAAACTATCCAGAGTGAGTGAGTATGGTTTTACGCTGCTTTTAGCAATATTCCAGCAATATCACGGCGGGGGACTCCAAAACTAGGCTTCACACATCGTGTCCATATGGAGAAACGTACCCGGGCCTTCAGCGTGACGACGGATGCTTTAACCATTAGGCTACCCCACCGCCCCCAAACTATCCAGAGGTATCACGCCAAGAGTGGATGTGTTTCAATGACCTGCTGTGTTGAAGAATTGCTGTGTGCTATCATTGCTGTGTGCTATCATTGCTGTGTGCTATCATGGTTGTGTGATATCGCTGGACAGCAGATGTGGTAGGTGTACAGGGCTGTTGCAGTGTTACATGTGTGTAAATATAATGTACATTAAAGTGCCATGCCAAATATTTTGCCCATTTGTAAACATAATGAGTAAATATACTGTGTAAATCCAGTCAAAGCCTTGTTACACACGGGGGTATATTCTGGGGTGGGGTGGGGTAGGGGTAGGGGTAGGGGGGAAACATAGTCTAGCCTAGGCTGTTTTACACACCGGGCATGGTTTGGCCTAGGACAGATTATTCCCCGGGGTATACTCTGGCCACTATACCGGGTTTAATGTGGGCAGTGGCCAATCTGGCCTGATACACCGGAACCGACCCCATCGTGTATACTACTCGGTGGGGTGACCTTTTTATTTCACAGGGTCTTGCCATCTGTATTGGAGCTTGTTCCCAGGGACACGTAAGGGGCACGCCTTTACACAGATAGAATCGTTTGAATTTGGCCAGGCAAATAGGACAATTACATTATTTTTTGTGTAATACCAGTATCCTGGCTGTGTTGACCTATCTCGCGGATGTGACCAACTTCTACTAACAGGATGCTGATTAACAGCTGTTCAGAATTCATATGAAATAATAATATTACTGAATACTGATGTTATAATGACATTACTGACATGGTAATAGATGTAATGGTGGGGGCTACAGTCAACGCATCGTCTGTCTGTCTGTCCGTCCTTCCGTCCGTCCGTAATTATTTCGTTTCCGGAGCATTACTCAAAAACCGTTCAATAGTTTTCAACAAATATTGGTAGATATATCAAACAGAACCTGAAGAGGTGTATTTTGCTATTTACTGATTTTTGGCATTTTTATGTTCCTCGATTTCCATGGAAACAAAGGGGTGGATTTCGTTTCCGGAGCACCCCCACTTTTCACCCCAACCGGGTACGTGTATTAACCAAGGGATGAAGTAGTGCCTTTTGCTATTTAGGAATTTTAAGAAAATGAATTTGTTTCCCGTTTTCATATAAACAACCCAAACATACTGGTGGTGTGAAAAGAGTTTATTGACGAAGCAATACCTCAACACGGTTTTTTTTCTTCTTGCAGTTAACTGTGTTTGGGTCACGTGGCTTCCAATCCAAGTTGAGCCTGAAAACAAGTGATGAAATACCATGAGAGAGTGAACGTCATGATTCCCTGTCTCACGCCCACACAAGTAATACTGCTGATTACAAGCGCACGCAGGCCTCACGTGCCATAACAAGTGAACGTCTTGATTCCCTGACTCACGCCCACACAAGTAATACTGCTGATTACAAGCGCACGCAGGCCTCACGTGCCATAGCAAGTGAACGTCATGATTCCCTGACTCACGCCCACACAAGTAATACTGCTGATTACAAGCGCACGCAGGCCTCACGTGCCATAACAAGTGAACGGAATCTCGTTTTGAATAGTAACTTGATATACTGTTTTCATATCTGAGAAAGCATCAATGTTATTATACGTGCTATTGTTTGGTATATGAATGCAGTTGAAGCAGATTTATCCAAATTATAAATACTATTCACACTTTGCTAAGGATCAAATCATTGGTTCAACAGAAAACTATGATGTGGGGTCAAATTTGATTTAAATATCTGAGCCTATTGTAAGCATGGATCCAGGATATCAGTATGTAACTGCATCTTGTGGATCCCATACCTGCTATTGACAGGTGTTGTGTACTTGTCAATGACCCGTGCCATGATTTGCAAAATGGTTGATTGGTGCCATGAAAACCATTTTTATGGTTACTCATGTATCAAGTGCATACGGTTAGCTTAGAGTGGCTGTTTTCCTGAAGATGTGTTACCATATCATTATTTATCCAGTTTTAAATGGATACAATTTCAAATTACAAATCGACATTTACAAATGTCTTTCAGTGGCATTTAGAAGTTGTACATTGATGTCCAAGATATTTTTATGGATTAAACTTCTTTGTTAATTTCTCTCACGACGTTTCGAGACCATTCCAGGTCCCTTCATCAGGTGAACTGGCAGTTAGGACTATGACGTCGTCACTATGACGTCATAACTGAGTTATGACGTCACAATGCAAGTGACATCACAGTACACTAGGGAGAGTACTGTATAAGTGAGTTTGAAGAGTTAATTACATAATGATGAAAATTCATGCTAAATAATAGAGTTGAAAGTTGAATTGTCAATACACAACAACTGCTAATTACACAAAGGTTACTTGATAGCAGGCTTTCCAAAAAGAATAGTAGACTCGTTTTTTCTTTTATCTAAAGTTCATCAAAAGTTAATCAAGTGGTCCCACGCACTTGGCAGGTATACACCTTGATCACGATTAATTGCTGGTTTATGTCTCCTTATCTCGACAGCTTCCTGTAGTTTTCTCCGACGCCAGTCGTTGTTATTTCTCGAAATCATCCTAATATCATTCCACCTGATTACATGACTTGGGTTATTTGCCTTGTGCTCCGATATAGCTGACTTATCATTTTGTTTGCATACTGATGACTTGTGTTCAGCAACCCGGGTGTTAATGGGCCTGAGAGTCTCGCCAATATATTGATCGCCACAGCTGCATGGTATTTGGTATACACATCCTCTAGGGTTGGGGCTTCCATTGCTAGATCCTCTACCATTTGCCCGGAGGAGTGTCTTAATTGCTGTACCGCTAGAGAAAGTTATATCAAAGCCCGCTTTGAATGGCTACCCAGCCCGTCTTGTCTCCAGGACTATCACCAAAACGCTTGAATTATCAGAACAGCGCCTCAAGCCTGAACCATCCCCGATCAGGATCACAATACCCTACGTGGGACCAGTCAGCCATCAGATAGCCCGACTAATCAAGAGCAAAGCGGGCTTTGATATAACTTTCTCTAGCGGTACAGCAATTAAGACACTCCTCCGGGCAAATGGTAGAGGATCTAGCAATGGAAGCCCCAACCCTAGAGGAGGTGTATACCAAATACCATGCAGCTGTGGCGATCAATATATTGGCGAGACTCTCAGGCCCATTAACACCCGGGTTGCTGAACACAAGTCATCAGTATGCAAACAAAATGATAAGTCAGCTATATCGGAGCACAAGGCAAATAACCCAAGTCATGTAATCAGGTGGAATGATATTAGGATGATTTCGAGAAATAACAACGACTGGCGTCGGAGAAAACTACAGGAAGCTGTCGAGATAAGGAGACATAAACCAGCAATTAATCGTGATCAAGGTGTATACCTGCCAAGTGCGTGGGACCTCTTGATTAACTTTTGATGAACTTTAGATAAAAGAAAAAACGAGTCTACTATTCTTTTTGGAAAGCCTGCTATCAAGTAACCTTTGTGTAATTAGCAGTTGTTGTGTATTGACAATTCAACTTTCAACTCTATTATTTAGCATGAATTTTCATCATTATGTAATTAACTCTTCAAACTCACTTATACAGTACTCTCCCTAGTGTACTGTGATGTCACTTGCATTGTGACGTCATAACTCAGTTATGACGTCATAGTGACGACGTCATAGTCCTAACTGCCAGTTCACCTGATGAAGGGACCTGGAATGGTCTCGAAACGTCGTGAGAGAAATTAACAAAGAAGTTTAATCCATAAAAATATCTTGGACATTCAGAATTAGAATTTACGGTTTAATAAACAAATTAAGACACCATAAAATTCAATGACATATCTAATTATAGCAACTGAATTTCTTTCTTCTGTTTTGTTTAAATATTTTAAATTTACTGCCACGTTTCTCCGTGGATTACAGTAGAGGAAATGGGAAAATCTGTGGTCAGTTCTTAATTATCTGTTGTGGGTTGTGTTATTGATAATTTTTCCGTTATCAGTTCATACCAGAATGATGGATCTGCGGCAATAGACGGGCACGCAGACACCGACGACGACGTGTACGTCAGTCTATTTACAAGCTGGTAGTTACTTGTGCTGTAGACCTCAAGATCTCTGAAAAATGATTTTTTTAAAACGTCACCTTAGTTGTAACGGGGCAATAGGGTAGCCTAGTGGTTAAATCGTTTGCTCGTCACGCCGAAGACCCGGGTTCGATTCCCCACATGGGTACAATGTGGGAACTCCATTTCTGGTGTCCTGCGCCGTCATATTGCTGGAATATTGCTAAAAGTGGCGTAAAACTAAACTCACTTTTTAAGATAAACCAAGATTTTGAAATAATGGACAATTTGTTATGTATAAAATATCCTTTTCAAAGAACGTTTCAGCTTAAAGAACACGTCGCTGAATGTTCGACCACATGCGTTCCAAGCTCATTTTAATCTTAGTGAATCGTCTGTTACGAGATCACTCGGCGTGAAAGGGGCCTTGTGGTTGAAGTGTTCGCTTGTCAGGCCGAAAACCCAGGTTCGATTCCCTACATAGACACAATGTGTGAGGCCCACTTCTGGTGTCCCCCGCCGTGATATTATTCAAACATTGCTAAAAGTGGCGTAAAACTAAACTTAATGTGGCTACTTACGCATTGTCGTTGCTTGCCACGTAGATGCTATCATCGCAAGGATTGAATACCACTGATCTGCAGACGAGGCCAGAATTTGGAAATCTAAGCTGTTGAAACGACACTGGTGTTGTATCAGGGTTCCTGCGCCACACTCCCCCAGAGCTTTCACAGAACACGATGACCCCTGAAAAAGAGAAGTGTAAATTGGATGTATAAATCATTTAGATGAATATATTCCGGAAGAACAGAATAATGACCTATTTACCAACGACTGAGACATCAGGTAGTAATACCGTTGCGATTTAATAAACTTAATGTGTCTGTCTATTTTCAAAGTCAACTTTATTTATAACCGATTCCATAATCATCAGAGTTTTTCTTCTAACAGTAATTCCGATGTACGATTCCCACTAAATTTTAGCATGTCTTATTTAACTAAAGTACTGTCGGAAATAGAAAAAAACTGATTTTTCGCATTAATATCTCCAATTTATGTAGTTAATATGTGTAAGTGTGAAATATCTGTTAAACTAAGTTCGGCCTAACTACAGTCTCAGTGGTAGGGAGATAGGAGACGTAGAAAAAAGGACTTTACTGAGGAGAGTTTAGTGCAGAAATGAGAAATGCGGGTTTTTTCTAAGTCCAAAGCGACTTATTTGAGACAGGCCATGGCTTTATGCAAATTAGTGTTCGATGATATTATATTACAAAGGACAATTTTTGAATGTCCACTTTGAAATTAAACTTAGCTTCATTATAAACGATAGCTGGCGTAAAAAATAATAACTTTAATACTGAAACTATGAAGGATGTAGCTACCATGGAGTCTCACTATCACTATAAAAAGAAACAGGTAGGAGGGGTCGTCTCAAAAGCAAATCCATGATGGGTGTCGGTGGTTGGTGTCGGGCTGGGGGATAGAGATATAAGCTGAGATAAGATAATCTTTTGGGGGAATTAAACTGGGAAGCAAACGGCATGTCATTACAAATAATATCCAGTCCTGTCGATCTTCGGGTGGTCATGCCACCAATATATTTTGAGACATTTAATACGATGTCTGATTTAAGCTTTTCCATGGGTATCATACACTTTTACGTATCTCAACATAAACATATTATGATCAATAGATGAGACATATTCAACACACATGAAAAAACCATAAAATATCTTTGAGATGACCCCTTGTGCATGTAGGCAGGACGTGCATTTCATGCCAGGTGAGTCGAAGGTCCGTCGTCATACCTGGCTGAGCGACCTAATTGCCATCTATAGTCCGATCTATTCTTCTGAGCATCTATTCGTATTTTTTCTAAGTTTTGCCCGATTTTAAGAGTAAACATGCTTTTCTGGATATCCTATTACGCATCCCGCTGAATGCCCAGTTAGGCCGATGTGGGTTATTTCAATATATGCTATTTGTAAATTTGTCAATTTTAGGGATACAGAGTAACAGCCTAAAAACTTTTTTTCTATTTTCGACAGTACTTTAGTGCTTTTTTGTTCCTACCGTTGCTCAGTACTTCGAAGGAAGTAATTTCCGTCGACCAAAATATTACTTGCACAGGACTGCCGGTAGAGGGAATGGTATAGACTTGGCGCCCAGATGTCATGTACACAGTCCTACAACAAAACGACATTGTATTTGAAATTGTTTAATAGACTTGACTGACTGAATTTGGTTTTACGCCGCTTTAAGCAATATTCCAGCAACATCATGGCGGGGGACACCAGAAATGGGCTTCACAAATTGTACCCATGTGGGGATTCGAACCCGGGTCTTCGGCGTGACGAGCCAACGCTTTAACCACTAGGCTACCCCACCGCCCCTTTAATAGACTTGAAGACATAATCCATTTTCTGCCGAGTAAACTACGTACACCTGTAAACAAACTTCTGAGAGCGTCTAGGTCTTCAGTCCTTCCCCACAACGAAGCACATGTGATACATGTGGTCTCACCTTAAGCAAGTGAGTTTGTTCAAGCTTGCCTCTGTTCACCCAGCAGAAAATGGGTACCCGGTGGGAAAAGTCGTGAGACTATTAACCTTCTGGCGCCTGACTGGCAGCTTGGGTTATCCGGGGTAATAATGATCGGATTGCGCGAATTAAGATGGATATCTAGCCAGGAAAAGGCGCGTTATAAATATTCTCATTATTATGTTTTACAGATTAAGATGAAAAATGCAGCAGAGAGGGTTCGGGTTATTATCATTATGTTTTACAGATTAAAGATAGTATGCAGCAGAGAGGGTTAGGGCGATCCTGGCACAGTCAGGCTGGTAAAGCTCATCATCAGCTCAGGGCCCTTGCCCCTTCTATACGCAGCCCAGACAGCGAATGGGACTTCTCCCAGGAAACGCTGCCTAGTCGAACCCACCAAGAACTTTGAAGAAATATGAAGGCTCCCCAACACTGCAGCCTTCTGCATTACCCAGAGTGTCAGAAGAGCTGTGCCCCCGTTGGAGAACCCGAGCACTCTCCTGATCTGCGCCAAGAGTTTAGCAGGTACCAAACCAAGGACACTGAGAACAATGGGGAGCCTGACGACAGTGTACTTGGGATGCTATTATTATCTGGCAATCATCACTATCTGTCATGCAATTTCTCCCTATGTAGGAAAGGCTATACATGTGGCCGACATCTTGGTTTAACAGCGGGTAGAATGTATTGGTTGGTACAAGAACGGGTCTGCACATCATTGTATATGCCCCTTGTGTCATAGCATTTTGAAAAAAAAAACGTTTTAGAAAAGGTCCATGTTTAAGTTGCTTGTGTTTTAATGATGTCTTACGTTTTAGTCTTTTGCCACTCAAAGAAGTTTTAGTATTTTACAAAATGCTTCTTATTTCAATGGTTTGTGGAAAAAAAAATTCAAAGTTACATCAGCTATGCTGTTTAATGTGTAGTCTATATCTGCGAAACAATTCTAGCCAAGACCTGCTTTTATCATTTACAGAGAATCATGTTTTTTGCCTCGAGTATCCATGACAAGCGTGTCGGCGTGACGACAGTCTTGACTTTCATTCTACGACCGTGTTTTGGAGTATACATACATACCCATCGTCGGCCACCTTCAGCAGACCAGTGGGGCCATCGAAAGAGGCATACAAGGAAATCGATACGGGTGAGGTCCTATTGAAGGCATAGATGCCGTTTAGAGTCTGATTGGCGAAGGTAATGGCAACCAAATCTTCGTCTGTAGCATTGTTGTACGCAATGCCAGTTCCAACTGCGTCGGCTGTAAGAGGACTATCTGAAATAAAATAAATGACAAGGTTTCATTGGAGAACTGCCGTGCCAAACAAATATTTCAAAGAATCAAAACAATTCTCCCAAATCAAACGTGATGCATGGTTGTTCTGTGACCATGTATCGTAAATGTTGAAAACTACCCAAATCCACATGAGAAGTTCATGACAACACGTTGCTGTGTTTAATACGACCCAACCCAACATGATGAATGGTCGTTCGCTGACAATATACCGTTATATGTCAACGCGATTCAACCAAACATGATGAATGGTCGTTCGCTGACAATATACCGTTATATATCAATACTACCCAACCCAACATGATGAATGGTCGTTCGCTGACAATATACCGTTATATATCAATACTACCCAACCCAACATGATGAATGGTCGTTCGCTGACAATATACCATTATATATCAACGCGATTCAACCCAACATGATGAATGGTCGTTCGCTGACAATATACCGTTATATATTAACGCGATTCAACCCAACATGATGAATGGTCATTCCCTGACAATATACCGTTATATATCAATACTACCCAACCCAACATGATGAATGGTCGTTCGCTGACAATATACCGTTATATATCAATACTACCCAACCCAACATGATGAATGGTCGTTCGCTCACAATATACCGTTATACATCAATACTACCCAACCCAACATGATGAATGGTCATTCCCTGACAATATACCGTTATATATCAATACTACCCAACCCAACATGATGAATGGTCGTTCGCTGACAATATACCGTTATATATCAATACTACCCAACCCAACATGATGAATGGTCGTTCGCTGACAATATACCGTTATATATCAATACTACCCAACCCAACATGATGAATGGTCGTTCGCTGACAATATACCGTTATATATCAACGCGATTCAACCCAACATGATGAATGGTCGTTCGCTGACAATATACCGTTATATATCAACGCGATTCAACCCAACATGATGAATGGTCGTTCGCTGACAATATACCGTTATACATCAATACTACCCAACCCAACATGATGAATGGTCGTTCGCTGACAATATACCGTTATATATCAATACTACCCAACCCAACATGATGAATGGTCGTTCGCTGACAATATACCGTTATATATCAATACTACCCAACCCAACATGATGAATGGTCGTTCGCTGACAATATACCGTTATATATCAACGCGATTCAACCCAACATGATGAATGGTCGTTCCCTGACAATATACCGTTATATATCAATACTACCCAACCCAACATGATGATGGGCGTTCGCTGACAATATACCGTTGTATATCAATACTACCCAACCCAACATGATGAATGGTCGTTCGCTGACAATATACCGTTATATATCAATACTACCCAACCCAACATGATGAATGGTCGTTCGCTGACAATATACCGTTATATATCAACGCGATTCAACCCAACATGATGAATGGTCGTTCGCTGACAATATACCATTATATATCAACGCGATTCAACCCAACATGATGAATGGTCGTTCGCTGACAATATACCGTTATATATCAATACTACCCAACCCAACATGATGAATGGTCGTTCGCTGACAATATACCGTTATATATCAATACTACCCAACCCAACATGATGAATGGTCGTTCGCTGACAATATACCGTTATATATCAATACTACCCAACCCAACATGATGAATGGTCGTTCGCTGACAATATACCGTTATATATCAATACTACCCAACCCAACATGATGAATGGTCGTTCCCTGACAATATACCATTATATATCAACGCGATTCAACCCAACATGATGAATGGTCATTCCCTGACAATATACCGTTATATATCAATACTACCCAACCCAACATGATGAATGGTCGTTCCCTGACAATATACCATTATATATCAACGCGATTCAACCCAACATGATGAATGGTCGTTCGCTGACAATATACCATTATATATCAACGCGATTCAACCCAACATGATGAATGGTCGTTCGCTGACAATATACCGTTATACATCAATACTACCCAACCCAACATGATGAATGGTCGTTTGCTGACAATATACCGTTATATATCAATACTACCCAACCCAACATGATGAATGGTCGTTCGCTGACAATATACCGTTATATATCAATACTACCCAACCCAACATGATGAATGGTCGTTCGCTGACAATATACCGTTATATATCAATACTACCCAACCCAACATGATGAATGGTCGTTCGCTGACAATATACCGTTATATATCAATACTACCCAACCCAACATGATGAATGGTCGTTCGCTGACAATATACCGTTATATATCAATACTACCCAACCCAACATGATGAATGGTCGTTCCCTGACAATATATGGCATTGCGATTTTATCATTAGTATATAACGTGCCAGGGAGGAATGGAAATCGTCAGTACGAGAGAATATTTGTTTCAAAGTAAACCGTAACCGTTACAACATATATGAGGGGTTAAACATTTGGGCACGGCAGACACGAACATACCACTTGATGAACCCAAAACAATCTCCACTTTCGCTGGGTCGCTGCGACATCTGGCCTGAAACAGGTTGTTTATAAAGTACTCGTATCCATAGCTGTCAGCGTTGTTTTCGTACACAGACCATCTGGTTACGTTCTCATCTGTTGAGAAACCGTTTTGAAAGATACCATTGGGATCCACGGCAAGCACATCCGTTCCATCGCATGTGGCCACATAGATGGCGCCAGTACCTTCAAACAGATTGCAGTATATTAGCTTTAGTGAGTGTCTGGAGGTTCAAGGCCCCAGAAGCCTGATAAACGGTCCAGATAAAGAATTAAGAATTTACCCAAATTATCAAATTCTCTCGATTATCTGATAGAAGGGATTCTAATGGAAAAAAGAAAGGGATTACAGTCTTAAGG
Organism: Haliotis rubra; assembly: GCF_003918875.1. Taxonomy (NCBI): domain Eukaryota; kingdom Metazoa; phylum Mollusca; class Gastropoda; order Lepetellida; family Haliotidae; genus Haliotis; species Haliotis rubra. The sequence goes on from NW_025767728.1 coordinate 309,843, forward strand.
AAGTGGTGAAACCTATACGAATCATCTGCTGATCGTTATATGTTTGAAATGATCATGAAAGGCCTACGTTCGGGACAGTCAGTGGGGGCGTCGCCTGTGACATTCGCGACATCAGCCAACAGCGCTTGCAACTCAGCTCTGAAGTTTGTGACTCGTACTTCAAAGCATTCCGACGAGTTATCTGAAAAAGATTGATATGTGTATAAATTACTCGGCTAATGGGGCGGTTGAATAGCCTAGTGGTTAAAGCCTTCATTCGTCACGCCGAAGGCCCGGGTTCGATTCCCCACATGAGCACTTAGTTGTTCTTTGGTCTGCTTTAATGCAGGCAGGGAAGGTTCTACAGATAGATATTGTTGTTTAGGTTAGTTTATATGCATCACTATTACAATTACACAAGCTAAATGTCCCCCCATAGTTTATTTAGTTCAACTATAGTTTGCTTGATTATACAAAGACCTTGGTTGCTCTTGATGATTTACCCATTAAAGCGTGTTTGTAGTGGACACAGATGTATGTAGGAAATTGGGGGAGGGGGGGGGAGGTACAGTTTGTTATCATTTTCATGGTTAATTGTGTGCTGCTTCATAATTACGCACTCAGCAATTTTCCAATCTGGACCAGACAATCCAGTGACTGACATCTAATTAACTGGCATGTGATGACGTGTGTCAACCAAGTCAGCAAGCCTGACCATCCGATCCCGTTAGTCGCCTCTTACGACAAGCATGGGTTGCTGACAACCAGATCGTCACGGGGAGACTAGCATGGGTTGCTGAAGACCAATTCTAACCCGGATCTCCACGGGAGAGGACAAGCACTGATTGGTGAGGATTAACTCCTACCTGGATCTCCACGCGTTCCATCACGTAATACGAAGCATTTAATCCCTACACCTAGCTACTGTCTTAGCTATGGTTCTGACCAACATTCCCTGACCATTGGCGATGTACATGTTTTGTATCGATTTCATAAAGTTGAAATTCTGTTCTTTCCTGCCTAAGACTCGTAGTAAGAATTCGCCCAGGGATTATCTGTTTAATATATATTGGGAATCTCTCTAAATACAAAATTTGTCCCGAAAATACATATGGAAATATATGGAATTTGTATTTTGCCTCAATCTTAACATAGCTTCCCGAAAGTAAATTCTACTGCTCCGCCTGATTCTAACGAAAAAAACATTCCTGAACCCAGAATATCAAAGGGCTTGACCACGTGAAACCCACAGTCACACGTCTGGTAATAAAACTTCAAACAAAGAAATATTTTTAAAAAACACACGTTTGTGATTAACGATCGAGGCTGAGCATTGTTAGTTCAAGGACAAGACATTATTGGTATGTGGTAGCGATTGTTTGTGATGATCTTTATACCCAGTCTAGGCCTCATTACAAGTTGGACTGACTGAGTTTGGTTTTACGCCGCTTTTAACAATATTTCAGCAATATCACGGCGGGGGACACCAGAAATGGGCTTCACACAGTGTACCCATGTGGGGATTCGAACCCGGGTCTTCGGCGTGACGAGCCAACGCTTTAACCACTAGGCAACCCCACCGCCCTCCAAGTTGGATTTCTGAGACGTACATATTACCATCACTGTCTTTATTGCTATTATCACTGCATGCTATATTATTATTGGGTTGTTTCTACATCCATTCTACTTGTATTGCCATATTTGTAGTGATTTGTATTCATTTGTGAACTTAGCTACGTTTAGAATACAATTAGGAATTTTATGACATTGCTTTGTTGATGGTAGGTTTCACACTCGGTTCTCTTATGTAGTGATTCCCGGTTAACTTTTTAACTTTACGAATCAACACGTTAAACAAAGAAATCACAAACAGTGATTGGCACCTTCACATTGCACCTTCACATTGCACCTTCACATTGCACCTTCACATTGCACCTTAGTACCTGCATCCCTAAACGCTAATGAACCAAAGAGAGTTGTGAGATGGATTCACCCCAATCTTCCTGGGCCGTTGAAACAACCTGCACACAAGTGTTCCCTGTCGTGGGTACATGGACATGGATACCTGGGCCCTTATTCTCGAAACGTTCGTAGCCATTAGAATTTTTAACTTTGATCGTAGCCAATGTGTTAAGAATGGGCTTAAGAAGTTCGTAGGGCTACGAACGTTTCGAGAATAGCTAGCCAGTATTCGGTGTAGGTCAAATTGTGGGTTCTTTGATGCTAACAAAATGTCCTAAATGACATAACCGAAGCGTGTCATTGACATGAGACAGATTTGACTGTAAGTATTTTGTAACATCCTACGACAAATCAAAGGTTGTACTGTACAACAGAAGGAAAACTTAATGACACTTCAGTTGGAAGCTGCCAGAAATAGTCAAGGGTCTTCCTTGAAATGCCTCGCGGCAAATGCTGTATTATAAGACATGATGGAACACACTGGACGAACGACACAGAAGAAAGCTATGTCTGTTTTATAAAATGCAAAATAATTTAGCTCCTATATACTTAAAAGATATAATTCCAGATAATGTGGGATCAAGATCTAATCATAACTTTCGGAATGCTAACAATATTTTCTTACCTTCTGCAAGATTAAGATTTTCGTAAGATTCCTATTTTCCATCACCTATAAGATGATGGAATGATATTTCTGATACCGAAAGAAATCGGCCTTCATTACAAAGTCTCAGGTCGTATTTAAAGTGTGAGCAACCTGTAGCTTCATCATATTACTCGTTTGGAATTACAACATTTAATATTATACACACAAAGTTGAGATGTATGACTGGTCAGCTAAATTATTATCTGTATCATTTCAACATGAAAGATACTGCTTCTTGTTACCTGTGGCAATGCGTGTGAAAATGTACATCACTTCATATTAAATATTATTATTATATTCATATTAAAATGTAAACTGTACAACATTCAGAAAGAGACATTAATATTAAATTTGAAAAGTACTGTAAACGTGACTCTCCAATCACATTGTCATTAACGTTATTTGGAAGTCCAGATATGAATATTCAACAGAATGAATACACTTTCTCTCTATTCCTTCCTAAGATGTATAAAATTGAAAATGCATGTATGTAAATATTAGGGAGCGAGTATTTTAAGTTGGTAACTTGTCCCCAATCACTTTCACATTTGTGAATAAAATATGTTTAAATCAAATAACATATCAATTAATTACACACATCAAGCTCAAAGCATGTTTTGTCACTTACCAGCACAAGGGCATTGCTCATCGATGATGTCTTCGACGCGGCTGAGCCCCGTGTCGATGGAGGTAAGAGCTGTTGTGAGGTTGTTGAGTTTCTCGAGCAGGACACCTGTCTCAGGACACCTTGGTGACCTAGGTGATTGCCCTACTACTCTTGCCGCATGTGTCGCGAGGACGGTCAATAGGATGAAGACGTTGTATGAGAACATTATCTTGATTCTTCAAGCAGCTACTGACAAGCGTCATCCAGGGACCTTATTTATTCAGTTTTGTCTGTCCACGTGGATGGCTGACACATAACTCCGCAAGATGCGCCCATCTGTTTTCCATTGATTTCCTAGAAACAGAAGCTACACCTGAGTTTTTTCTTTTCGCAATTGCCGTCAGAGGAACGTAGGCTTTTATAATTTCATATTGATAAATGAAAGAATAGAACTAGGTGTTTGAAAATTATTATTTCAAATTTATCATTATAGCATATGGTTTTGTCAGATTTATTTCTGAAACTCTTGGCCGCCTATGATGTGAACATTTTGACATATTTGATCATTAGTGTCATTAGTGTCATTAGTGTCATTAGTGTCATTATATTTCACTGGAATCACGCAAGTTTCACATAAGTCTAACTGGATTAGATGAGTTGATATAAGTACACCATCGATTCAAAGCCTCTGTCCCAAACACGACAGTTGTAACGCGTACATTTGTGTTGTTACCGTTGCTGCAAACAAATTACGTAATCATTCATTAAGGTGCAACAAATAATTTCTGATCATAATTAATGAGCATCAGTGTTGCTGTAGTGGGTCATCCAATGCTTCTCGTGCTGGACAACAGAGTTATGATATGCCCGGTTTGAAAGTGGTTGTCAAAGTTCCACTGTTAACATATCCAGTCGAAGCTATATCTTTTTAAACTAAACTTTCCTGTTTTCCATCTCCGGCATTGTGGTGATGGGAATGTTTGAGAGAAAGATTTGCAATATCTTATACAGGCATTATTGGGAATGTTACAAGAGATTTGTACAGCTACTTACTAAATAGTTTCTTTACTAGGTGTGGGGTGCTTTGGTTTCTTGATATGAAACAAGACCAAGTATCTCTGTCAGTCAGTGGAAGATTCCGACTGTATCATGAGTGGAGTGGTGACGATAAATATATCTATACATTTTTTCGTGTCGTCATGTGTATCGTTAACCTTAAAACTTCACTGGAATACGACATTTGGTATTACAGTGAAAATCCTTTGATGTTTCGTCACGGTAGACATATGTCAGCACTTTGAGCATGCAATGTGCAAGGATAAATGCGCAAAATAAATGGACTATTATTATTATTATGTTGCAGTTGCGTAGTGGATCAGTCGTACCTGATGAAGCCCCAGCAACATGTGTGATGTTATAAGAAATAAATGCTTCTTGATTATAGATAATGTATTTGCAGTTGTAGTTTGAATGTTTATAATTTGCATCTATGTAATTAATTTATTAATCATGTGAAAACCGTGTTTGTATGTATTTTGAATGTATTTAATTTAGTGCTTTATTATATATTCTTGTATGTAATTGTGTAAAAAATGTATAATGGCCTTCAATGTACATGTATATCAATTGTTTTAAATTTGTTACCAATAAAAGGATCATGGATGTATTCATATAATTATGTATTTAAAGGGGTGTAAATATTGGTGGTTCGTGGCAGTATTTCATTTATTTACCAATTACCAATTTAGTATCACCCATGTGCTTAACCTCACACAGAACATCTCTATAGTTCTCCACAGGCAGTCGACTGGAAATCCTTGCATGCTCCTCTGGTTTGTTGTGTTAAGGATCACATTTATTGTTTTCCATGGAATAAGCCCAATATTCGAGTAAGTGACAGTAATTGACTCCCAACTGAACTGAGCTCACCGAAACTAACAATAAGGGCCCTTGGCCTAGATTTTCGAAGCTCTCTTAGCGCTAAGATAGTCGTGAGTTAATGTATGGCACTTACGACTATCTTAGCGCTAAGGGAGCTTCGAAAATCAGGATCAGCAACTCAAGCGTAACATGTGTTATATTTGGGATTACACTTTCTCAGTAAAGTACAGATTCTAGTACTTTTTTTGGGTTGAGTCCCAAAGTCCTCAGTCTAGACTACCAGTTATCCGACTTCCATTTTTGTGAAAGCCGCGGTGGCAGAGCAGTGGGTTCGAATCCCGGATGGCACTCAACCCCCAAAAGTCCTAGAATCTGTACTTTACTGAGAAAGTGTAATCCCAAATATAACATATGTTACATCTGACAACTTTCTAAAATGGCATTGTGTATTTCATAACTCAAGCGCTACATTTAATCCGGATTACATGAGATTACTTGACCTGACAGATGGGTCTACCCCTAATATTCTTGTCGCGGAACCCCACCCGACATACGTCCACATATTTCTTGTAAAGTGTATCATGCCACGTTGCCAGTTCAACAGTAATGCAGTGTCATCACTACAGGGAGAACTGTGGCCTACAACGAGTATAAAGTAACATCTTGTGGGCCCAGATTGTTTAACTCCAGGGAAGGTATTAGATAGACGACGGGAGGGGGTGTGGAGGGCACATTTTCTCTATACCACCTGTCTGTAAATCGATGCATTTCACGGTTTATGCAATCTGGCCTTTATGAATAAATGCTTTTTTGACAAGAGGGAGGATTTGAACCTTCCAGTAATCAATGTTTGAGTAGTCAACGTTTCAGTAATCAACGTTTCAGTAATCAACGTTATCTTCATGGCGAACAATATTCAGTTTCAGCTTAAGCTGTTCACATATGACAACTTTTGAAGTACAACCGAGGTGAGGTGAGGTGAAATTGGGTTTACGTCGTGCTTGAGAATATTTCGCTCATATGACGACGTGCATGCGTGTGTATGTGTATGTGCGGCTGCTTGTACTAGCCCAGACTGAAGCTGGTTTTATAGTGCTAGCACACTGAGATACCATGCCGCAGTGAAGCATGAATACCACACTCAGACACATTATACTGACTCCAAGCCGACCAGTCCTTGATGTACCCATAAATGCCGAGCGCCAGACAGGGACCAACAAGTACCATATTTTAACTTCTTTTGGTATGACGCGGCCGGGGATCGAACTCGCGATCTTCCGCTCTCCGGGCGGACGCTCTGACCACTACACCACGGAGGCGGTCGAAGTACAATCGAGCATGTTCTTTTTACGAACATTTCAAAGATCAAAGATACAACATTTGAGACCTCAGTAAATATACTTTTTATGGTAGGCACTATTCCCTAATTTGACTTCTACCGTTTGATGAGGTCATCTGTTGCACAGATATTTATCACTCCGCTGGAGCAGGATACGCTTACCCTTTCACCAACACATAATATCATCACTGATGTTTCTTTAATCTTTCATAAAAACTCCCAGAAGGATTTAGAATCGGACCATAGCGCTACGATCGCTTTGTTGAACAGGCCACAAATCGCATATATGATACAGTTCAACCAGTAATTATTGAGAATTTAAAGATTGTAATTTTTTTAATTTTTTGTCACTCATTTCTCACGTATTAAATGTGAATATTAGCAGAACAGTTAGTATTTTGTCAAGTCACCATGGGCAGCAATGCTGGCTTCAATGCGACGGGGCATACTACTGATGAAAGAAGTTAGAATGTCGTGGTCCATGCTGTCCTAATATCGTACCACCTCTTCTTTCATTTCAGCAATGTTTGTCAGATTTTTCTTATTGACACTTTCCTTCATAAGTCCTCAAACATTTTCTATTGGATTTAGATCAGGGCTATAGCTTGGGCAATCTAATAATGTCATATTTTGGGTCCGAAGCCAGGCCTGTGAATGCTTTGAACGATGTTTTGGGTCGTTGTCCTGCTGGAAAATCCAAACATTTCCATAGAACATGTGAGCAGATGGAAGTAAATGTCCCTCGAGAATGTCTGTGTACCGCTCACTGTTCATATTCCCTTCAAATACACAGAGGGGCGTTGCCCCTAACGCAGATATGCCACCCCACACGTTAAATTTCCGACTGTTCTTTGGGCGCTGATGCAGAGATTTTTCAGTTTGTTTGGTCCAGAATTTCAGTGCATTAGGAAACAGCCACCACAGAACTTTCATTTGAGAAAATCACATTGTCCCACTGAAAATTTCTATGCTGTAAGCACCAGTTCAACCTTCGCTCCTTTTGTTCTCGTTTCATGATCGGTGATGGAATTCCTCGACTATTCTGCCAACCCATTGCATGCAGCTCAGTTCTAAATGTCTCCTTACAGACAGCTACAGTTCCTCTATCAATCATATCGAGCCTTAAGTCCTTCTTTGTTTTTAGAAACAAGAATACCAAGCCGCCGCCTGTCACCGACAGTCAATTTTCTGGGCCTACCTGCGCCTCCCTGGTGCTCAATGCCATATCCATTTGCAATACTTTTCAAAACACGATAAACAGTGGACAAAGGGATGCCTATTCTACTTGAAATCACTTTAGCTGAGGATCACTGAAAATGTCGTCTGCGAGCAAGTAAACAAAGGGGGATAACTCTTCATAAACTAATGAAAAAGGATGAACGGAGTTGTCTCTCTTGAATGAAACCAAGCACTTTATAGCTGGTCAAGGTTGTTTATACTAGAAATCCAATTAAACATATTCCTAAAATTCTCAATAATTTCTGGTCATACTATACTATCATTTCCAATTGCTTATGTCATGTGAAAAAGAACATATGGTTATCTTGGTGAAGGGAGCCATGAACCACGTCCCCGTTTGCGTCAGAGAATAAGGCGTGAGTATTACACTGCGTCCAGCAATATTCCACCAATATCATGACCGTGGATACCAGAAATGCACTTATAATAATGTACTCTTGTAGGTCTTCCGGGTAACAACCAAACACTTGAACCACTTGGCCACTCGACCCAGGGATTAGAAATATTTATAATCATTTCCTCTTCTGCTATAGTATATTCTTCAAAGAAGAACAAGAACCCGAAGAACAAGATGACTGAGATCATCGTGAAGACTTGTTTATCCTTTCCAGATGTTTTATATCCTCTCTGTCTCTGATAGTTTACTTATTGGTACTATTCAACCAGTTCTTTTATATCTTCTTGATTTGGGCGTTAATATTGAACAGGTATTTCACTTATATCCGCGTGTTCATCTCTGACAATTAAATTGATTGCAATGTCCATAACTACCATACACTGTATCCATTTGGAAATCAGCAACTATAAATATTGTTCTGACAATGGTCTCCATCCAGACACACTACTCTTGCTCCCTCATACACTGAAACAGCATTAACTTGTACTGAAGCAGGATAGTCATATAGAAAAAGTAGTATAGATTACATCAGTAGTATAGTGAGTGAGTGAGTGAGTGAGTTTGGTTTAACGCCGCTTTTAGCAATATTCCAGCAATATCACGGCGGGGGACACCAGAAATGAGCTTCACACAATGTACCCATGTGGGGAATCGAACCCGGGTCTTCGGCGTGACGAGCGAACGCTTTAACCATCAGGCTACCCCACCGCCCCTCAGTAGTATAGAATACACATAGATGAACTCCGACAACGCACGGCATTTAGGAAATGTTTATTCAGATTGATCACTACAACCATTATTGACAACATGTGCGTATAGACGAAGCTCTCGAGAAATAACTGCTGTACAATATATCTGAGGAAACTTGTATGTTGTATATACTTGTATATTGTATATACTTGTATGTTGTATATACTTGTATATTTATATACTTGTATGTTGTATATACTTGTATATTGTATATACTTGTATGTTGTATATACTTGTATATTTATTTACTTGTATGTTGTATATACTTGTATGTTGTACATACTTGTATATTTATATACTTGTATGTTGTATATACTTGTATATTGTATATACTTGTATATTTATATACTTGTATGTTGTATATACTTGTATATTGTATATACTTGTATGTTGTATATACTTGTATATTTATATACTTGTATGTTGTATATACTTGTATATTGTATATACTTGTATGTTGTATATACTTGTATATTCCAGTAGATGGCAAGTACACATGTAAGTATTTTAAGAACAAAATTTATACAAAGCCATGAAATCCCTGCTAAAAAACTTATTGGGTTAAACAGGAACCTGGAATGCTTTGAAGTTGAAAGTTAGTCTTTGTAAACAAGGACATATTATTATTATCATTGTTATTGACCCCTGATTTTACGACCCAGTGCGACCCATCTCATCGCATGAATCAACATAGATCAGGACCTTGTTCCACAAAGCGATCGTAGATCTACGACTGTCGTATGTCGACGTTAAAGTATGGGAGTTACGATCACCTTAGCCCTATGAATGTCGTATGTCGACGTTAAAGTGTGGGATTTACGATCACCTTAGCCCTATGAATGTCGTAAGTCTATGTTAAAGTATGGGAGTTACGATCACTTTAGCCCTATTATTGTCGTAAGTCTATGTTGAAGGATGCGAGATACGGTCACTTTAGCCCTATTATTGTCGTAAGTCTATGTTAAAGTATGGGAGTTACGATCACCTTAGCCCTATTATTGTCGTAGGTCTATGTTAAAGTATGGGAGTTACGATCGCCTTAGCCCTATGAATGTCGTAAGTCTATGTTAAAGTATGGGAGTTACGATCACCTTAGCCCCATCATTGTCGTAAGTCTATGTTAAAGTATGGGAGTTACGATCACCTTAGCCCTATGAATGCCGTATGTCGACGTTAAAGTTTGGGAGTTACGATCACCTTAGCCCTATGAATGTCGTAAGTCTATGTTAAGGTATGGGAGTTACGATCACCTTAGCCCTATTATTGTCGTAAGTCTATGTTGAAGGATGGGAGATACGGTCACTTTAGCCCTATTATTGCCGTAAGTCTATGTTAAAGTATGGGACTTACGATCACCTTAGCCCTATTATTGTCGTAGGTCTATGTTAAAGTATGGGAGTTACGATCGCCCTAGCCCTATGATTGTCGTAAGTCTATGTTCAAGTATGGGAGTTACGATCACCTTAGCCCCATCATTGTCGTAAGTCTATGTTAAAGTATGGGAGTTACGATCACCTTAGCCCTATGAATGTCGTATGTCGACGTTAAAGTATGGGAGTTACGATCACCTTAGCCCCATCATTGTCGTAAGTCTAGGTGAAAGTATGGGAGTTACGGTCACCTTCGCCCTATGAATGTCGTAAGTCTATGTTAAAATATGGGAGCTACGATCACCTTAGCCCCATCATTGTCGTAAGTCTATGTTAATGTATGGGAGTTACGATCACCTTAGCCCTATGCATGTCGTATGTCTATGTTAAAGTATGGGAGTTACGATCAGAACCAATACCCTCAACGTCTAGTACCAGTACCATCAACGTCCAGTACCAATACCATCAACGTCCACAACCAATACCATCAACGTCCAGAACCAATACCATCAACGTCCACAACCAATACCATCAACGTCTAGTACCAGTACCATCAACGTCCAGAACCAATACCATCAACGTCCAGAACCAATACCATCAACGTCTAGTACCAATACCATCAACGTCCAGAACCAATACCATCAACGTCCAGTACCAATACTCTAAATTCACGCCGCGGCCATTTTGAAACTGAAAACGAGGCTTGGTCCGCAAGCGGTGAGGATGGCTTGGTCGAAGAATCTCGAAAGTGTTCCAGTTATTTCCCAAGAATTTATTGATCGGTGGGCTAATAATACATGTAGGATACCCAGACGGAAGCAGAAAAAAGGATATGGGTTATTTGTGGAGGGCTACATTCACGACATAGAAGGTAAGTAAAAAAAATGTTCTTTTTCTTAAGTAGATAGTCCAGTTTTCGAGCAGTAGTTTGGTATGCTGGCCAGTGTGCATGGTGTAGTCAGCTTGGTTACATTTAGGACAGATCTGGGTTATCTATATTTTCTCTGGTATGTCTTGTAATTAATAATGTACTATAATAAAAGCTTTTTTTGCAAGATTTTACATTTTTTGCAGCTAAATTTGACTCCATGAGCAATCAATGTCAAATAAGGGGGAAAAGCTTCCCCTCCGTGAAGAAAAATGATCCGCCATACAAGCTAATGGTTTGGATACGAGTTTAAGTTCTTCATGTTCTTGTTGGCATGAATGCTTTTCGTATGCTTGTTGTTATTCATGCATTGTCAATTTTTTCGGTTTAATAGTTTGTGTTATTTATAAAACGGCTACTGACCAGAGCGTCCACAAAAAAAAATTGGCCAAGACGTCAACAGTTATTTCTTTATTATCATTAATGCATGTATCAGGGCTCCAGATAATTTTTCAACATCAGGAGTACGTACTCCTTATTTTTTTCAATATAGGAGTACTGGATAAACTTAAGAGTACATTTTGAGTACTGAATGGAAAATAATGGCGTATCAGTAATCTTGTGTTTTGTTTTATATATGCACCACAACATTGCTGCTCTTGTGTAAACAGGTCAGTAAACAATAAAACAATTTCAGAAAAATACGTCTGTAAATGATTTTAAGACCTGCTGTGGTGCGTATCTGCTACGTTTTCTAAATTGTTTCCTACCGTATCGTGCATATTTTCTATCCGTACATACGCCGATACGGCCCTTATCTGGAGCCCTGATGTATAGACCATTATTTACCGTTCCGCAGATCCTGCTTAATACTTGATGATATTGTGATCGTTTATATACCATTAGGGCCTAGGCCATAACAAAATAATGTCTTGTTTCACATCACTTTAAACAAAACAGGCTAGGGTGGGTGGGATTTTATTTTCCTTTGTTTTCTTCTATGTCAATATAGCACTTAAGAAACATTTTGCTCATCAGTTATTAATGAAACTTTAAAATGTATAATTAATAATGCAATAAACTGGATTCTTCTGATAAAAATGTGATGTAACTCGTTGTGACCAATTTTCTTTCCTTTCAATTCTGAATATTTATATTCATCATATTTTTACTTTCAGATTTCTCTGACACTTCCTGAATCTGCATCAGAAATACAGGTCACAGGAGCAATATGTGATTGCAAGGCCGGAAGGGGACAGTGCTCTCACTGCTTGGGTCTGCTATTTTCTATTTCCCATTTTCAAAAGCTTGGACTTAGAGCAGTTCCACCTGTGCAAAGCAGAACTTCATTGCCTCAGGCCTGGCAAATACCACTAAGGACTGAGGGTCTAACCCCACAAGCTGTGGATTCACTAACTGTAAATAAAGTTAAAACAAGTAGTGAAATGAAAACAAGGAAGAGGAAGAAAAAGGTAACAGAAGGTGTAATACCAAAGGTATACTGTCCTGTGACACCCATACCTCACCAAGAATTTTGTAATGACTTGGTTAATCAGCTTTCATCAGTAAACAGTAGTGCACAGATATTGAAAGTCATCCATTCATACCAAGAATGCATCGTGACTGATTCGAAGTTTGGTCCAGTACCTCAAGGATCTGTGCTCTCATACCAACAAAAACCAGTCAAGTTGACCTCAGATATCATCAACCACTTGGACCAAATGACATTTCCCGATTTCATATTGCCTCAACAAGTTTCCATATATTCAACCTGTCTCACTTATTCAGGCTACAATGTTTTTCATGGTCTTTACATGGACAGATCCTTTTGTTTAGAACTTGAAAGTCTTACACGAGAACAAAGTTTTAACAGAACATGGCATGACGTGAGGAAACACAGAATTACTTCATCTGTGTTTAAAGATGTGTGTGTGTTAGAAAGAATGATTATGAGAAACTGGCTGATCGTATGCTAAATTTGAAACCAATCCAGACAGCAGCTATGAAGTTTGGGACAGAGGAGGAACCTAAGGCAGCAAAATTGTATTCTGAAATTACCAGCAACAATGTGTACTTGAGTGGATTTGTTGTAAATCCAAGTTGTCCTCACCTTGGCACTTCTCCAGACCGCAAGGTTTATGACCCCACTTCAGACCCTAATCATGGATTATTGGAAATCAAGTGTCCAAGCAAAACAAACTTCTCGGCTTGTGACTTTCTTAGAAAAGACATTCGAGATGGCACTTTCAAACTGAAAAAAAGTCATAAATATTATTATCAGGTTATAGGACAAATGGGTCTATCTGGAATGACCTGGTGTGATTTTTTTGTGAAATGTGAGGAGGATTTCCATTTGGAACGTGTGGTATTTGATGATGAAAAATGGCAAGACATGAAGTGTTTGCTTGATAAATTTTATTTTGAGTATTTATTGCCTGCAGTCTGTACTAAACTGTCTAATATTAAATAGATATGTAGACATGCTAATGATGTTAGATGTCTAGAAATCGCTAGTCAAGGATTAAAATAGTATGATGATGTGGAGATACTCTCAGTTTAGCAATGTTGGAGAAATGGTTTCTCACTAAACAAGGAATGATGTTGAAAAATATAACAAATATTTTGATGTTTTGCACATTTTAATGAAAATGACTTCATATTGCAATATACTGTCAAAATTGGAATTGATTACACTTTAGCAATACTTTTCATTCCGCAATTTTGGATTTAGTGGTTATGTAACCACTATAATATTACAAGTCACACCAACATCTCATCTTATAGGCCACTCAGGTCTTGCTTTGAGTTATTTTGCTCTGTTTTGGTACTTAAAGTCGCACCAGCGATATTTCAGCTTCTCACAACTACTCCGACACATTATACTGCCTCCGAGTCAAGCAGTCCCTACTCTTATCCCCTTAGTGCTGACCATCTAGCTGAAAAGCAGAAGGAATACCAACTTTTTTACACAGGGATGTACATGAAGTTGGGTATTTGATGGTACCTGGGACTCATACTCTTAATTTTCAGGGGTCATGGCCAACAAAATTGGGCTCCCAAACACTTACACCATACAATAACAGTATTAATACTAATATGTATCATGATCATCACATTGTTACAGTAATTAAATTGCAAATAATACCATAACCCAGCTAGTAGCAAACTCAGGGATAACTTACTGCCACTTGATTAGAATTTTTACCAAAAGTATTTGGGCTTTTTTCTGCATCCCTGTGGACGAGCTAATAAATTTTGTCGCGTCAATTGTCAATCGTCCTGTAAATCCCTGTTTTTGTCTTCAGGTATGACACAGTCTGGGGATTTGAGAGTAGAATGCATCTAGAATTCACATGCCTAACTTAATACTACAGGGATAATGTGGTGGGTTAACATATAATCTTACTTATGGAAAACACAACTTCATATGTATGTATGCAAATCTTTTGAGTGTGATACAGTTATTTAATGTCTTCAGGTATGACACAGTCTGGGCTTTGAGAGTAGTATGCATCTAGAATTCACATGCTTACCTTAATACTACATGGATAATGTGGTGGGTTAATACATGTTATTTATGAAAAACACAACTTCACTTGTAAGTATGCAGATTTATTAGAGTGTGTTACAGTTATTTAATAAACAATTTAACTACCAATTCAATGAACAGTTGTCTCTCATCATTTACATGTCTTTAGAGGGTCAGACACCAAAACCCACAACACAAAGTGGAAGTCATTGTATGTCTGATTTATGTAAGTTAATTCTGTTTTATTTTGGGGGCAAAATATATTTATACATATAAGTGTACTTGAGAAATACAGGTGAGTAATGTGAGATGACTTTCAGCAATGTTTCACCTACATTGTCACTGAGGCTCCGTCTCCGAGCTGCACAAAAGTACACTGCACAAAGGTTTCAGGATTAGACTGAGTTTGGGAGTGAAATTGTTACATGACTTTCAGCAATTTTTCAGCTCTATCAACATTTGGTGTACACAGAGAGAAGAGACATGAAAAGAAAGAAAGTGAAAGCAAAAGATCCCCAGTTTAGTCGCCTTTTTCAACAAGCAAGGGGTTATCGAGGTCATATTCTTGCTTAGTGTCTGAAGACACTTCCCAGAAATCCAACAAGGTTCATAATAAGACAGACAGACAATTTTATTCATGTATTTAGGCCAAGGCCCATATTACAATATTATGAAAAGTGTGTTAATGCACTGCCTTCCTGTTTAGATTGCTAACCTGAAATTGTTGCACCTGAATTTACAAATAACTGTTCTTAGATGCCTCTTGAGATACAAGATTCAACATGTAACATTGTTTTAAATTGACAATACGTTTGGCACTTACTCGACTGTGAAGTTATAGAGTGCCACACTTGACTCAAGGAATCAAATAATCTTTGTTTAAAAGAGCAGTAAACATTTCAATATTACCAGTGTCATGTCCAAAGTACTCCAAAGCCAAACTGAAATTTCTCACATGAGACGCCCAGGTCTTTCTACCCACATCATCTAGATTCTTCAGCATTAAATAAGACTGATAAGGTCATCTAATTGGATTATTCTACACCAATACTTTGTTGGTTTTAACATATAATTGCATTGGAGTGGTACTCTACCACATTCACCAAGTGCCATAACATCACACATATTCTTATGTAGCCTTAATATCCTCTTACAAAAACTGGTGTGTACTCTTTCGATGGTTTTACAATAGTGTGTACCCCAAAAGTCAGCTCCATAACAAAAAATTGGAACAAGCATTTTATGAGATATTGTAAAGGCATCAGTACAAGAAACAAAACCATATTTTCTCTGATAGCTAAATAAGGACATCAGAGCCTTGTATGCCTGGGCTGCTGAACAGCTTTGTTCTTTTGACCATGACAAGGTTGGTGTGAAAACCACCCCAAAGGTATCTATAGTTGTTAACAACATCAATTTTTTTGGCCTTTAAAATACCAATTCTCATAAGTTATTTAAAGGACCACCTCTTCGAAGCACCATGATTTTAGTATTTTGTACATTTTACCCTCATACCAGTTCTTTCACAAAATTGTTCTCAGACGTTTATTTTTATCACAATTCAAATGATTTGATACTACATCCTTACTATTAATATCCACAGAGTCATTAGGAGCTGGCGAAAACATGTACGTTGCCATGCATCATGTATCATCATGTTCATAATTAGAAAATTTACCATACTCAACAGTTACAATTTCACTTAAAATAATGGTCCTCGAAAATTTGTAAGAATTGAACAAACTGTCCATATCTGATTGATTGATGATGCTAGGGTGAGAGGAACAACTCCATCAAATATATGATATTCTTTTATACGCCTGATTGCTCTTTCCACATGGATTCTTAAACGTGCAATTTCTTGGGTTTCTGACACCTCTTCTCCACTGAACTGTCCTTTATGGTCAAGAAATGGGGGGATCACTAAACTTGCTTGTTTTTTTTTCTCCAATAAATCCTGTATCAAAAATCCTTTATCAGCCATTACCTCATCACCTGGCTCCAGAAGATCCACAATGCCACATCTACTTGTGATTTCCTTATCAGAAATTGCACCGGTATATAAAGTACTAACAAACGATAAAACTCCACAGGGTGTAATACCTATCAGACCCTTAAACGTTGTGTGGCTCTTGTACGAGGAATAAACCTCTGAGTTCAATACTCTGGAACTAGGAGTCTGCACCTTCACCTCTGTACAATCTATGATGACCCGTGTCTTGGGATACCAAAGTTTGAAATCTCTTGGCATGTTACTGTCAATTATTGAACGAGTTGGCCAAATCTTGATACTTCCTAGCATCACATACAGGTAGTTGGCCCAAGTGATTAATATCCTACTGACTGATGATTGAGACAAATTGAACCTAACTGCCAGATCACGTTCAAGTAGTCCTTGATGCACTCTACATAAAAACATAAAAAAACTGATCTATCAAGGGCAGTGATTCGTTATGGAATGCACTTGTTTTCAATTTATCCATGTTTGATGAATGTCTCTGCATCTGCGTCCACCTAATCATGGTAGTAGCTGTGGGCTGTAGGGCTACGAAGACACTCTTGAGAGTTGCATAGTCTTTAAAACCTGTGTGAGGAAAGATAATATATATTAATTATTATATTTTTGGAATTTTTTTGAAGATTGAAATATACTTCAATAGCTTGTTAATCCAACACTGTTCAGCCTACTCCGTGATCAGTTAACCGTTGGTTGTCCCAGGGTTTTTTTTACATGTAAAATGCAATTATGCAATATACAATAAATTATTAAAAAATGTGTTCACATTATTAAATACAAAATATATGAAAAAATGGTGGCTACAGATAAGACTGACTGAGTTTGGTTTTACACAGCTTTTAGCAATATTCCAGCAACATCACGGCGGGGGGACACCAGAAATGGCTTTAGGTAAGAGTCTGTGCAAGAATTATAGGTGATACAATGAAAGTGTGTGATACCTGTGTAGAAATTAATATTCTGAGGATCATTGCTGAAACGCTCCAAGAAAAACAGCTTTTGACTTGTCTCAAGTAGTTGCTGCTTAAGTACTTTCAATTCTGCATGTGCAGCTGCAAGTTGTTCATCAATTGGCTGAGGGGTTATGGTGTAGTCATGATCCATGGAAGCTAAGGGTACTTCATCATGTGAACATGGCATTTCTCCAGCAACCTGAATTTCTATTGGCTCAGGATCAATCTTCCTGAAACAAATTTTAAACAATATAAAGTCACCATCTGTCACTGGAAAATTCTGTGCATATTTTGAGAAAAAGAAAATTGTTTATCAATTATTTGTATACTTTACTCTTAGGGTCAGTTGTTTCATTATTAGAATTACATAATGTGAATTTTCTACCAAAGTCTCAAGAAAAAGCATGTATATGTATCATAAAATTGCTGTCTCAAAATAGTGATTACATTGCACAATAATCTCAAGAAAGCAATCACAAGCCAATACTAACTTCAATGATCTTCTTTGTGGACCTATCCGTTTTGATGGGGATCTCTGTGTCCATGGAAAGAGGCTAGGAACTGATCCTGGTAGTAGCGTTCTCTTTCCTATTAAAGTACGACGAATATCACCTGCCTTGAAATGAGATGAGCAGACCCTTGTTTTGTCAGAAAGCTGAAAATATGATAGGTGTATAGATCTATTATATGCATTGTCTTATAATCAGATTACTTGTAATGATAAAATTATGTGTGTGATCACTACCGTCACTAATGTTAAACCCAATCTTTGATGTACTGAAAGATGGCATAAACTGTTATTATCATGTAACACAAAAGAGCTTGAGGTGGAGGAGAATTCTTCTCCAATATTGGCTGGGATTACTTTCTGGGTCATTGAGCAGCTACAAAACCATTCCTTAGTGGTTGTTGTAAACACTAACTTGATTATTTTTTATTAAATATTACTGTGTACACACATATGCTACAATCATGTTCGACTTGTAACCCTATAATTTGTCCTTAATTGTGTTTAATTCTCTAAAAACTGCAAGGCTGATCGCCCTTTCAACGCATTTCCAATAGAGCCGATATTCCGAATTGGGTATCTCATATTCATAAAAAAATATTACTTTGGGATAAGTATTGCAAAGTGAGTAAAAGTATTTTAGCTGCTCGGAAACAATCGCACATGTTGAAAGAATTGATATTTACCTTGAAATATGGTCCGACATCTCTTCTTATCTTAACAAGCCATTCTTTTCTTAAGTTTTTTTCAGCAGGGATTCTGTGAAAAGACAGCTGTCCCTCGGTGTCATAACGAGAATCATTAGTGCACATCGGTACACAGCAATGCAGGGCCGCCATTGTTTGTGCACCAAGCCTCGTTCTGAGTTGAAAACATGGCGGGCGTGAATACAGCCTATACCATCAACGTCCACAACCAATACCATCAACGTCTAGTACCAGTACCATCAACGTCCAGAACCAATACCATCAACGTCCAGTACCAATACCATCAACGTCCACAACCAATACCATCAACGTCCAGAACCAATACCATCAACGTCAAGTACCAGTACCATCAACGTCCAGAACCCAATACCATCAACGTCCAGAACCAATACCATCAACGTCCAGAACCAATACCATTAACGTCCAGCACCAATTCGATCAACGTCCACAACCAATACCATCAACGTCCAGCACCAATTCCATAAACGTCCAGAACCAATACCATCAACGTCCAGTACCAATACCATCAACGTCCACAACCAATACCATCAACGTCTAGTACCAGTACCATCAACATCCAGAACCAATACCATCAACGTCCAGTACCAATACCATCAACGTCCACAACCAATACCATCAACGTCAAGTACCAGTACCATCAACGTCAAGTACCAGTACCATCAACGTCCAGAACCCAATACCATCAACGTCCAGTACCAATACCATCAACGTCCAGAACCAGTACCATCAACGTCCAGAACCAATACCATAAACTTCCAGTACCAATACCATCAACGTCCAGAACCAATACCATTAACGTCCAGAACCAGTACCATCAAGGTCCAGAACCAATACCGTCAACGTCCAGCACCAATTCCATCAACGTCCAGAACCAATACCATCAACGTCCAGAACCAATACCAACGTCCGGTATCAATACCATCAACGTCAAGAACCAATACCACCAACGTCCAGTACCAATACCATCAACGTCAAGAACCAATACCATGCGGGTGGGTATGAAAAGTAATCACGGTATGTTAAATACGGCTAGTCTGGACTAGTATAATTTTTCCACGTTCTGGAGCGGCTGGTAACCTAATGGTTAAAGTGCTTGTCCGCTGAAAACCCGGGTTCGAGAGATATAATACGTGATGCCCATTTCTGGTGTCGCCCGCCGTGATATTGCTGGAATATTGCTAAAAGAGGCCTAACATTTAACTCACTCACTCTTCCACGTTTTCCCGGTTGTAATGTTCCTGGGCCCCTATTCTCGAAAGGATCCTAGCCCAAGGATGTCCTAACTTTGATCCTAGGGTCTAGGATAGGTGTCCTACCTTATTCTCGAAAAGTATCCTAGCGCTAGGATGTCGTATGTCTATGTTAAAGTATGGGAGTTACGATCAGAACCAATACCATCAACGTCTAGTACCAGTACCATCAACGTCCAGTACCAATACCATCAACGTCCACAACCAATACCATCAACGTCCAGAACCAATACCATCAACGTCCAGAACCAATACCATCAACGTCTAGTACCAGTACCATCAACGTCCAGAACCAATACCATCAACGTCCAGAACCAATACCATCAACGTCTAGTACCAATACCATCAACGTCCAGAACCAATACCATCAACGTCCAGTACCAATACCATCAACGTCCACAACCAATACCATCAACGTCTAGTACCAGTACCATCAACGTCCAGAACCAATACCATCAACGTCCAGTACCAATACCATCAACGTCCACAACCAATACCATCAACGTCCAGAACCAATACCACCAACGTCAAGTACCAGTACCATCAACGTCCACAACCAATACCATAAACTTCCAGTACCAATACCATCAACGTCCAGAACAGGGCCCCTATTCTCGAAAGGATCCTAGCCCAAGGATGTCCTAACTTTGATCCTAGGGTCTAGGATAGGTGTCCTACCTTATTCTCGAAAAGTATCCTAGCGCTAGGATGTCCTAACTTAGGACAAATACTAGGATAGGTTCTGACGTGTCCTAAGTCTATCTTAGTGGAAGTCAACATAGAGTGGTACTTGTTTGTTCACCAATTTTGACGTCAAACAAAATAACTCGTCAAACTTACATTTGAATTTACAACAGCACACAGTTTTGATGAGTTATGAAGAGTTTCTTCAGTTCATATTATCAATTAATCGGTAATGAATAGACACACTTGTTGCAATGCACGCATTCTTTAGATCTACAAAAGAGATTTGTTCAATTCTTACCTATTCTCGGCCTTTTTAATCACAACATTGCTCTTTTCAGTCACATTCACGTGAAATGTCAATGTCAAGGCCAACTTGATAGGGGAAGTAACTCCTGTTTATTTCCTAGGTGAATTTTTCAGTTTGTGAGATGACGCATAATGAGAGTTCAAGTCATGATTTTCATAAAAAACAAATACAATGAAAATATGTTTTTACACATATCTTTAATATCCTTATTTCTTTTTGGCAGACTTTCAAATTCTGAAGTAAAATTGTTATCGCCTTGTCAAAAAATGAATTTTCCAATTACTATAATGTGATGAAAATATCGAATAATTTCTTCTAGATCTACTAAGTCCATCAAAAGCTGAATTTCCTTATATTATGTGTTTTTTTATGCCACGAATCATGGGTATTATTTAGGGGAATCCCCAACTAAATGAAGGTTTTTCTATCTCACCTACTGAAGAGCTCGCTATCCTAGCTAGGATAGGTAGCACAAGTTAGGACAGGGATAGGATCATTTCGAGAATGGGTCTTATCCTTACGGTAGGATGTCCTAACTTCTGTCTTAACTACTTAGGATCTGTCTTAGCTGGGACACTTTCGAGAATAGGGGCCCTGGAGTAGGTTAGGCGGCTGACTTTGTGTGCTGGCGATTAGGTGCCTGACTCTGAGGGTGTGGGTTCGAATCCAGGATGGGACTCAACCAAACAAAAGTACTAGAATCTGTACTTTATTAAGAAAGTGTAATCCCAAATATAACATATATTACATCTGACCACTCTCTAAATGGCATTGTGTAATAATTTAAGTATTGTTAATTGGTCTGTGTGTATCCCATTTATTACGAATGTAACCAAGTTATTCATTATCAGTAATCTCATGGATCCGGGATGACAGAATGCGATGCTTGAAGTAATCAGTGCTGGGACTTTCTCTCCTTTGTCTGGTCCTTTGAGCCGCTCCCCAGCCAGGCGACCACACCCACCACGGCCGCAATAGCCCCTCCCACAGCAAGGCCTGTGGCATAACTCTCCACCTGAAAGGGAGGATCAGATACAGATCATAGAAATTTCATATATAACAAACACGCTTATAACAAGCCAGGTTTCACAAACCAGGTTAAGTTTCTTTCAAAAACGGAGCGGTATGGTGGCCTAGTGGTTAAAGCGTTCGCTCGCCACACCGACGACCTGGGTACAATGTGTGAAGCCCATTTCTGATGTCCCCGTCGAGACATTGCTGGAATATTGCTAAAACCGACGTTAAACCACACTCACTCTTGCGAAAATTGCGATCAGAGAAAATTCTAGTATTTCTCGTTACTTCGATTATTCTCTGGTAGTTCGATTTTCTTCTCAAACTTTCGAATTTGAAACGCCTGGCTGACGCTCCGTCACATCCTTTGAGTCAGTGGGCTTCATCCACCCTCGACCACGACTCTATGTTTGATAACGAAGTTGAAGCCAGAACAATCAATTTAAAATATGAAATCTATGAAAATATGCAAAACCAGACAAACAAACAGACAGACAGACATACAGACATTTTATACAGTGTAAAGACCAAAGGCCCATAATACAAATAAATTATTAAGTTGAAACAAGCGCACATAGAAGGTTACAGGTTTATGCTTTGACAATTACAGCTCTAGTTTTATGTACTACACATTTCAAAATATTACAAACATTTATGACAATATTTCTATCTGTTTGTTTGCTGACAGTATTCTACAAAAGTGGAGTAATAAACTTTTTTCTAGCATCATTATATAATTTACAATCAAAGAGGACATATAATTCATCTTAGATATGCAAATCGTGAACAATAAACACCTACCTGGTCACTTCGTTCCATATTGTATCGGCACCATTTCACAAAATGCTCACAGTTGCTGAAGATGAGGTTGTAACCCACACGGCCGATCTTGGACAAGGCTCTTTCTACAATCTGAGACGGGGGTAAAGACCTGGAAACATAGTCATGAATAAAACAATAAACGTTAAAAGATTTATTTTCAAGCCTTCAATGAATAAAAAGCAATAAATTTCGTAGCAGTTCATATGAAAATTCAAAGGGTTGGTAATTATCTGATTTGATTTGAAAAAAGTCCATGTTGCAGATGTTAAAATAAGCAATATAAAGCTCCATTGTCATCAGAATTGTGTAGGAATGATCTTGTAAAAATGGTAAATAACGTCTCCAACAGGAGTTATTTTAGGATATTTACATAGCGCAAATATCCACGCAACTTCTATTTAACCAACTCAACTCCCCTGGGGGTATTCCCATTCATGCCGCCTGATAGGCGCAGCGAGTTTTCATACAACCTCATCATGTCATACAACCATTCACTGGGACACATCAACACAGTATTTTGTTCAATGATATTCCACGTTACTAAACCCGGTCAACTAGGTGTCTGCACGTGTTCGTGTGTCTACCATCTGGTCACCTACCGTCGGATGAGTGGGTTGTGTACTGCACACTGGGGTTGTGACAACACTGAAAGAGCCTGCAAAGTAATGTTAGCTCCAAGGTTTTACACCCGGTCACAAGTGGGGAGCGATCCAGGCACCTTTCGCTTACTAGCTCGTCCACTTTGCCTCCCTGTTACTTCGCCCCCCTCCCCTTCCAGCCACCTTCCCTTCCTGGACAAATGTCGGAACAGTCCACTTATGTTAGAGCAGAATTCTCTGATCGCGAATTCGGATCCAGTGTCTATTTGAACAGTATGTTATTGTTCATATAAGGTAAAGTTTGGGCAAATATATGTTTCAGGAGGGTGTGCATCCTTGTTTTGTATTAGCGAACTACTCACTTCCACTTGGAGTCGTTGCTGTTATTCTTGTAGACCATGTCATCGCCAGCGACGTCCCAGAAGTTGTCTCGGCGAACGATCGCCTTGTCGAATGTTACTCCGCTGATGGTGAAGATGTGCGTCCTGTCCACCTCGCCAAGGCCGTCGTCGTCCTCGCCCGAGAGATGGATCACCTCGCTGTTACCTAGGTAACACAAAAGCTGCTACACCACGTTTCCTATAAACTAGTTCAATATCATGTAAAACAACTTATAAAATATAAAATGTCATGGTAAAACAATACCTACTCTTGCTGATCCTGACAGTCAGGTTCCAGTTGGTGGAAAGGGCAAAGCATCTGTGTTTGTGTGTCTGGTGTTTAACGCCGCACTCAGCAATATTCCAGCTATATGGCGGCGGTCTGTAAATAATCGAGTCTGGACCAGATAATCCAGTGATCAACAGCATGAGCATCGATATACGCAAATGTTATAAGATGACATGTGTCAACCAAGTCAGTGAGCTTGACGACCCGATCCCGTTAGTCGCCTCTTGGGACAAGCATGGGTTGCTGAAGATCAATTCTAAGCCGGATCTTCACGGGGAGACAAGCATGGGTTGCTGAAGATCAATTCTAACCCGGATCTTTACGGGGAGACAAGCATGGGTTGCTGAAGATCAATTCTAACCCGGATCTTTACAAGTGAATTCATCTGTGTAAAGCACGTGTTCATTTACGTGACTGATTCCCCACTCCTTGTATTCATCGGATGATTAGAGAGTCAGATTATGTAGACACAAAAATATTTTTGGGAAATCGAGATTGCAATATAACATTAAATCTGATTTCTGCAACTTATCATTTGTTGGTGCGCGGTAACCACATGAAGGCGATGGGACAAATGGAACTCTCACCATGGGGTGTGTTCCAAGCGGTGGGGTAGCCTAGTGGTTAAAGCGTTCGCGCGTCACGCCGAAGACCCGGGTTTGTTTCTCTACATGGGTACATTGTGTGAGTTCATTTCTGGTGTCCTCACCCGTGATATTGCTGGAATGTTGGTAAAAGCCGCTTAAAACCCAACTCACTCACTAGAATACTGTTCAAAGAGGCATCAGACGAGATTATTGGTGGACGGTACATGGAATTCTCATGCTCCACGCGATGAGGTAGCCTAGTGGTTAAAGCCTTCGCCCGTCACGCCGAAGACTCGGGTTCGATTCCCCACAAGGGTATAATGTGTGAAGCCCATTTCTGCATTCGTCACTACTCGCCCCTTTCCGTAACCTCCAAGAAGACTCGTCCCTGTCTCGATGCTTGTTATGTGCGAAAATACGACAAACCATTCAGAACGCGCGTGATGATTGCGGTGCGATGATAACAATATTCCCGAGTACTTAAATCGTTTATTAAACTATGTCATTGTTTAGAAAATCATGAAAATAAATATATCGTCATATTGAAAGTACAAAGAACGTAGCTAACGGAATTGTGTTGCCTCATATGATGTTTTCAATAAGGATAATGCCATGGACAAATACACGCACGTGCGTTTGTTTACATAACGGTTCTCCTATTTCAAATTAAGTGTTTACTCGGGTGAGTAACGATGACCTACCAGTGAGTAACGATGACCTACCAATGAGTAACGATGACCTACCAATGAGTAACAATGACCTACTGGTGAGTAACGATGACCTACTGGTGAGTAACGATGACCTACCAATGAGAAACGATGACCTACCTGTGAGTAACAATGACCTACCAGTGAGTAACGATGACCTATAGTTGAATAATGATGACCTACCAGTGAGTAACAATGACCTACCAGTGAGTAACGATGATCTACCTGTGAGTAACAATGACCTACCTGTGAGTAACAATGACCTACCAGTGAGTAACGATAACCTACCTGTGAGTAACAATGACCTACCAGTGAGTAACGATAACCTACCTGTGAGTAACGATGACCTACAGTTGAATAACGATGACCTACCGTTGAATAACGATGACCTACCAGTGAGTAACGATGACCTTCCGGTTAGTAACGATGACCTACCGGTGAGTAACGATAACCTACAGATGAGTAACCGTACCTTCGGTGAGTAACGATAACCTGGCGGTGAGTAACGATGACCTTCCGGTGAGTGGCAATGAGTAACGATAACCTTCTACGGATGAGTAACGATGACCTTCAGGTGAGTAACGGTGACTACAGATGAGTAACGGTGACCTACAGATCAGTAACGACCTACAGATGAGTAACGGTGACCTACCGATGAGTAACGGTGACCCACAGATTAGTAACGGTGACCTGATGGACGGTGACCTACGATCAGTAACGGTGACCTACAGATCAGTAACGGTGACCTACAGATCAGTAACGGTGACCTACAGATCGGTAACGGTGACCTTACAGATCAGTAACGGTGACCTACAGCTGAGTAACGGTGACCTACAGTTGAGTAACAGTGACTACAGATCAGTAACGGTGACCTACAGATCAGTAACGGTGACCTATGGATCCGTAACAGTGACTACAGATCAGTAACGGTGACCTACAGATCAGTAACGGTGACCTACAGATCAGTAACGGTGACCTACAGATCAGTAACGGTGACCTACAGATCAGTAACGGTGACCTACAGTTGAGTAACGGTGACCTACAGTTGAGTAACAGTGACTACAGATCAGTAACGGTGACCTACAGATCAGTAACGGTGACCTATGGATCAGTAACAGTGACTACAGATCAGTAACGGTGACCTACAGATCAGTAACGGTGACCTATGGATCCGTAACAGTGACTACAGATCAGTAACGGTGACCTACAGATCAGTAACGGTGACCTACAGATCAGTAACGGTGACCTACAGATCAGTAACGGTGACCTACAGATCAGTAACGGTGACCTACAGTTGAGTAGCGGTGACCTACAGTTGAGTAACAGTGACTACAGATCAGTAACGGTGACCTACAGATCAGTAACGGTGACCTATGGATCCGTAACAGTGACTACAGATCAGTAACGGTGACCTACAGAAAGGGTAACTATGATCTACAAATGAGTAACCATTACCTACCGATGAATAACGCCCAGTGGGAGTACATTCCTCGTTTAAACTCCAGCAAATCCCCAACCTCCAGGTCAGTGTACACAGCTTCATTATGGCGGCGAACCTCCTTTGACGTCATTCCGGCACAAGGTCACGAACTGTTGATATTATCAAGCAAAGAAATCGCAATAAGGATCGGTCTGTTTTTCATTGTTTAATGGAACACCCAGCAACTGTCCCGCGACCCGACGGCGGTCTGTAACTGATCGAGTCTGGACCAGACGGGCCAACGATTGACGTCATGAGCATCGAACTACACATTCGGGATACCATGTCATGCATCAACCAGGTCCGCGAGCCTGACCATCCGATCCCGTTAGTCGCCTCTTATGTGAAGTATGGGTTACTGAAGATCAATTGTAACCCGGATTGAAACAGTTGAAGTCTGACTGGATTTTGCATTTCGAGTTCAGAAGGGAATTCGTTATGTGACAATTATTGAAAGATATCAGATCACCAATATATCACGTAGGCTCCTTGAAACAATCCACTAGCCTAGTGGTTAAAGCGTTCGCTCATCACGCCGAAGATCCGGGTTCGATTCCCGGCACAATGTGTGAAGCCCATTACAGGTGTCCCCCGCCGTGATATTGCTAGAATGACTCGCTCACTCACTCCAAATAAACATTTGATAAAGTTGGAGTGATTGGACGAGCGCTAGGCGAACCAACTCGCAGGACACCAGCACATGGGTACTTAGTTGCTTCAGGTGCGCGGGGTATGAATGTATTCAGACAGAACAGGGGCGGTGGGGAAGCTATACTCACTCACTCACTCACATTGACGTTACGCCCAGCATGTCTTGAAGGAGAGAGGGGATTCAAACAAAAACGAAAGCGCTGAGATTGAACTGTGAAGCTCCAGCTTGGAGATATCATGTGACATTTATTATCTTAAAAGCAGTCTGACATCAGCTGCTTCGAACCCTTTTGCCCAACAAATCAGTGCTAACACTTGCAGGAAATGTTACAAAATTTACGGTCTTAACCAGCCCTGCCCTGAAATCTCACAAATTCCGTTTTTTCCATTTGGGAACTTGGATATTTTACACATCTTTAATCTTTGACTACGTGTATCCGACCATGCAACGAAACGAAAAGTGCTAGAATATATTCGTTACGAGAAAGTGTAACATAACCTATCTTACAAGGTACAAGTTGGTAACCTGCACTAAATCCCTCCGGCTGCCTGGGTGATTGTTCTTCCTAACTCACTGAATCGATCTCCAGCAATATTCCAGCTATATGACGATGGTCTGTAAATAATCGAATGTTGATCAGACAATCCAGTGATCAGCATCATGAGCATCGATATACAAAAATTGAAATATGATGAAATGTAGCGAGTCTGAATACCCGATCCCCTACGTAGAATCTTATGACAAGCATGGGTTACTGAAGACCAATTCTAACCCGGATCTTCACGGGGAGACAAGCATGGGTTACTGAAGACCAATTCTAACCCGGATCTTCACGGGGAGACAAGCATGGGTTACTGAAGACCAATTCTAACCCGGATCTTCACGGGGAGACAAGCATGGGTTACTGAAGACCAATTCTAACCCGGATCATCACGGGGAGACAAGCATGGGTTGCTGAAGACCAATTCTAAACCGGATCTTCACGGGGAGACAAGCATGGGTTACTGAAGACCAATTCTAACCCGGATCTTCACGGGGAGACAAGCATGGGTTACTGAAGACCAATTCTAACCCGGATCTTCACGGGGAGACAAGCATGGGTTACTGAAGACCAATTCTAACTCGGATCTTCACGGGGAGACAAGCATGGGTTGCTGAAGACCAATTCTAAACCGGATCTTCACGGGGAGACAAGCATGGGTTACTGAAGACCAATTCTAACCCGGATCATCACGGGGAGACAAGCATGGGTAGCTGAAGACCAATTCTAAACCGGATCTTCACGGGGAGACAAGCATGGGTTACTGAAGACCAATTCTAACCCGGATCATCACGGGGAGACAAGCATGGGTTACTGAAGACCAATTCTAACTCGGATCTTCACGGGGAGACAAACATGGGTTACTGAAGACCAATTCTAACCCAAATTTTCACGGGGAGACAAGCATGGGTTACTGAAGACCAATTCTAACCCAAATTTTCACGGGGAGACAAGCATGGGTTACTGAAGACCAATTCTAACCCAAATTTTCACGGGGAGACAAGCATGGGTTACTGAAGACCAATTCTAACCCAAATTTTCACGGGGAGACAAGCATGGGTTACTGAAGACCAATTCTAACCCGGATCATCACGGGGAGACAAGCATGGGTTACTGAAGACCAATTCTCTAACCCTGAAGGATCATCACGGGGAGACAAGCATGGGTTGCTGAAGACCAACCTAACCCGGATCTTCACGGGGAGACAAGCATGGGTTACTGAAGACCAATTCTAACCCGGATCTTCACGGGGAGACAAGCATGGGTTACTGAAGACCAATTCTAACCCGGATCATCACGGGGAGACAAGCATGGGTACTGAAGACCAATTCTAAACCGGATCTTCACGGGGAGACAAGCATGGGTTACTGAAGACCAATTCTAACCCGGATCATCACGGGGAGACAAGCATGGGTTACTGAAGACCAATTCTAACCCGGATCTTCACGGGGAGACAAGCATGGGTTACTGAAGACCAATTCTAACCCAAATTTTCACGGGGAGACAAGCATGGGTTACTGAAGACCAATTCTAACCCAAATTTTCACGGGGAGACAAGCATGGGTTACTGAAGACCAATTCTAACCCAGATTTTCACGGGGAGACAAGCATGGGTTACTGAAGACCAATTCTAACCCGGATCTTCACGGGGAGACAAGCATGGGTTACTGAAGACCAATTCTAACCCGGATCTTCACGGGGAGACAAGCATGGGTTACTGAAGACCAATTCTAACCCGGATCTTCACGGGGAGACAAGCATGGGTTACTGAAGACCAATTCTAACCCGGATCTTCACGGGGAGACAAGCATGGGTTACTGAAGACCAATTCTAACCCAAATTTTCACGGGGAGACAAGCATGGGTTACTGAAGACCAATTCTAACCCAAATTTTCACGGGGAGACAAGCATGGGTTACTGAAGACCAATTCTAACCCGATCATCATTTTCACGGGGAGACAAGCATGGGTTACTGAAGACCAATTCTAACCCAGATTTTCACGGGGAGACAAACATGGGTTACTGAAGACCAATTCTAACCCAAATTTTCACGGGGAGACAAGCATGGGTTACTGAAGACCAATTCTAACCCGGATCTTTCACGGGGAGACAAGCATGGGTTACTGAAGACCAATTCTAACCCGGATCTTCACGGGGAGACAAGCATGGGTTACTGAAGACCAATTCTAACCCGGATCATCACGGGGAGACAAGCATGGGTTACTGAAGACCAATTCTAACCCGGATCATCACGGGGAGACAAGCATGGGTTACTGAAGACCAATTCTAACCCGGATCATCACGGGGAGACAAGCATGGGTTACTGAAGACCAATTCTAACCGGATCTTCACGGGGAGACAAGCATGGGTTACTGAAGACCAATTCTAACCCGATTTTCACGGGGAGACAAGCATGGGTTACTGAAGACCAATTCTAACTCCGGATCTTCACGGGGAGACAAGCATGGGTTACTGAAGACCAATTCTAAACCGGATCTTCACGGGGAGACAAGCATGGGTTACTGAAGACCAATTCTAACCCGGATCTTCACAGGGGAGACAAGCATGGGTTACTGAAGACCAATTCTAACCCCGGATCTTCACGGGAGACAAGCATGGGTTACTGAAGACCAATTCTAACCCGGATCTTCACGGGAGACAAGCATGGGTTACTGAAGACCAATTCTAACCCGGATCTTCACGGGAGACAAGCATGGGTTACTGAAGACCAATTCTAACCCGGATCTTCACGGGGAGACAAGCATGGGTTACTGAAGACCAATTCTAACCCGGATCTTCAATGGGAGACAAGCATGGGTTGCTGAAGACCAATTCTAACCGGATCTTCATGGGAGACAAGCATGGGTTACTGAAGACCAATTCTAACCCGGATCTTCACGGGGATGGGACAAGCAATGGATCATACTGAAGACCATGGGTTCTAACCCGGATCATCACGGGAGACAAGCATGGGTTACTGAAGACCAATTCTAACCCGGATCTTCACGGGGGGAGACAAGCATGGGTTACTGAAGACCAATTCTAAATTGGATCTTCACGGGAGACAAGCATGGGTTACTGAAGACCAATTCTAACCTCGGATCTTCACGGGGAGACAAGCATGGGTTACTGAAGACCAATTCTAACCCGGATCTTCACGGGGAGACAAGCATGGGTTACTGAAGACCAATTCTAACCCCGATCTTCACGGGGAGACAAGCATGGGTTGCTGAAGACCAATTCTAACCCGGATCTTCACGGGGAGACAAGCATGGGTTACTGAAGACCAATTCTAACCCGGATCATCACGGGAGACAAGCATACAGCTGAAGACCAATTCTAACCCGGATCTTCACTTGGGGGAGACAAGCATGGGTTACTGAAGACCAATTCTAACCCGGATCTTCACGGGGAGACAAGCATGGGTTACTGAAGACCAATTCTAACCCGGATCTTCACGGGGAGACAAGCATGGGTTACTGAAGACCAATTCTAACCCGGATTTTCACGAGGGAGACAAGCATGGGTTACTGAAGACCAATTCTAACCCGGATCTTCACGGGGAGACAAGCATGGGTTACTGAAGACCAATTCTAACCCGGATTTTCACGGGAGACAAGCATGGGTTACTGAAGACCAATTCTAACCCGATCTTCACGGGGAGACAAGCATGGGTTACTGAAGACCAATTCTAACCCGATTTTCACGGGGAGACAAGCATGGGTTACTGAAGACCAATTCTAACCCGGATCATCACGGGGAGACAAGCATGGGTTACTGAAGACCAATTCTAACCCGGATCTAACCCGGATTTCACGGGGAGACAAGCATGGGTTACTGAAGACCAATTCTAACCCGGATCTTCACGGGGGAGACAAGCATGGGTTACTGAAGACCAATTCTAACCCGGATCTTCACGGGGGAGACAAGCATGGGTTACTGAAGACCAATTCTAACCCGGATCTTCACGGGGAGACAAGCATGGGTTACTGAAGACCAATTCTAACCCGGATCATCACGGGGAGACAAGCATGGGTTACTGAAGACCAATTCTAACCCGGATCTTCACGGGGAGACAAGCATGGGTTACTGAAGACCAATTCTAACCCGGATTTTCACGGGGAGACAAGCATGGGTTACTGAAGACCAATTCTAACCCAAATTTTCACGGGGAGACAAGCATGGGTTACTGAAGACCAATTCTAACCCGGATCATCACGGGGAGACAAGCATGGGTTACTGAAGGCCAATTCTAACCCGGATCATCACGGGGAGACAAGCATGGGTTACTGAAGACCAATTCTAACCCGGATTTTCACGGGGAGACAAGCATGGGTTACTGAAGACCAATTCTAACCCGGATCATCACGGGAGACAAGCATGGGTTACTGAAGACCAATTCTAACCCGGATCTTCACGGGAG
The DNA here is from genome assembly GCF_003918875.1 of Haliotis rubra. Taxonomy (NCBI): domain Eukaryota; kingdom Metazoa; phylum Mollusca; class Gastropoda; order Lepetellida; family Haliotidae; genus Haliotis; species Haliotis rubra. The sequence goes on from NW_025767728.1 coordinate 342,354, forward strand.
ACAAGCATGGGTTACTGAAGACCAATTCTAACCCGGATCTTCACGGGGGAGACAAGCATGGGTTACTGAAGACCAATTCTAACCCGGATCTTCACGGGGAGACAAGCATGGGTTACTGAAGACCAATTCTAACCCGGATCTAAACCGGATCTTCACGGGGAGACAAGCATGGGTTACTGAAGACCAATTCTAACCCGGATCTTCACGGGGAGACAAGCATGGGTTACTGAAGACCAATTCTAACCCGGATCTTCACGGGGAGACAAGCATGGGGTACTGAAGACCAATTCTAACCCAAATTTTCACGGGGAGACAAGCATGGGTTACTGAAGACCAATTCTAACCCGGATCATCACGGGAGACAAGCATGGGTTACTGAAGAACACCAATTCTAACCCGGATCTTCACGGGGAGACAAGCATGGGTTACTGAAGACCAATTCTAACCCGGATCATCACGGGGAGACAAGCATGGGTTACTGAAGACCAATTCTAACCCGGATCATCACGGGAGACAAGCATGGGTTACTGAAGACCAATTCTAACCCGGATCATCACGGGGAGACAAGCATGGGTTACTGAAGACCAATTCTAACCCGGATCTTCACGGGGAGACAAGCATGGGTTACTGAAGACCAATTCTAACCCGGATCATCACGGGGAGACAAGCATGGGTTACTGAAGACCAATTCTAACCCGGATCTTCACGGGGAGACAAGCATGGGTTACTGAAGACCAATTCTAACCCGGATCTTCACGGGGAGACAAGCATGGGTTACTGAAGACCAATTCTAACCCGGATCATCACGGGGAGACAAGCATGGGTTACTGAAGACCAATTCTAACCCGGATCTTCACGGGGAGACAAGCATGGGTTACTGAAGACCAATTCTAACCCGGATCATCACGGGGAGACAAGCATGGGTTACTGAAGACCAATTCTAACCCGGATCTTCACGGGGAGACAAGCATGGGTTACTGAAGACCAATTCTAACCCGGATCTTCACGGGGAGACAAGCATGGGTTACTGAAGACCAATTCTAACCCGGATCATCACGGGGAGACAAGCATGGGTTACTGAAGACCAATTCTAACCCGGATCTTCACGGGGAGACAAGCATGGGTTACTGAAGACCAATTCTAACCCGGATTTTCACGGGGAGACAAGCATGGGTTACTGAAGACCAATTTAACCCGGATCATCACGGGGAGACAAGCATGGGTTACTGAAGACCAATTCTAACCCGGATCTTCACGGGGAGACAAGCATGGGTTACTGAAGACCAATTCTAACCCGGATCTTCACGGGGAGACAAGCATGGGTTGCTGAAGACCAATTCTAAACCCGGATCTTCACGGGGAGACAAGCATGGGTTACTGAAGACCAATTCTAACCCGGATCATCACGGGGAGACAAGCATGGGTTACTGAAGACCAATTCTAACCCGGATCTTCACGGGGAGACAAGCATGGGTTACTGAAGACCAATTCTAACCCGGATCTTCACGGGGGAGACAAGCATGGGTTACTGAAGACCAATTCTAACCCGGATCTTCACGGGGAGACAAGCATGGGTTACTGAAGACCAATTCTAACCCAAATTTTCACGGGGAGACAAGCATGGGTTACTGAAGACCAATTCTAACCAGGATTTTCACGGGGAGACAAGCATGGGTTACTGAAGACCAATTCTAACCCGGATCATCACGGGAGACAAGCATGGGTTACTGAAGACCAATTCTAACCCGGATCTTCACGGGAGACAAGCATGGGTTACTGAAGACCAATTCTAACCCGGATCTTCACGGGGGAGACAAGCATGGGTTACTGAAGACCAATTCTAACCCGGATCTTCACGGGAGACAAGCATGGGTTACTGAAGACCAATTCTAACCCGGATCTTCACGGGGAGACAAGCATGGGTTACTGAAGACCAATTCTAACCCGGATCTTCACGGGGAGACAAGCATGGGTTACTGAAGACCAATTCTAACTTGGATCTTCACGGGGAGACAAGCATGGGTTACTGAAGACCAATTCTAACTTGGATCATCACGGGGAGACAAGCATGGGTTACTGAAGACCAATTCTAACCCGATCTTCACGGGAGACAAGCATGGGTTACTGAAGACCAATTCTAACCCGGATCTTCACGGGGAGACAAGCATGGGTTACTGAAGACCAATTCTAACCTGGATCTTCACGGGGAGACAAGCATGGGTTACTGAAGACCAATTCTAACCCGGATCTTCACGGGGAGACAAGCATGGGTTACTGAAGTCTAAACCGGACTGAGCATGGGTTACTGAAGGCCAATTCTAACCCGGATCATCACGGGGAGACAAGCATGGGTTACTGAAGACCAATTCTAACCCGGAATCACGGGGGAGACAAGCATGGGTTACTGAAGACCAATTCTAACCCGGATCTTCAAGGGAGACAAGCATGGGTTACTGGGAGACAAGCATGGGTTACTGAAGACCAATTCTAACCCGGATCATCACGGGAGACAAGCATGGGTTACTGAAGACCAATTCTAACCCGGATCTTCACGGGGGAGACAAGCATGGGTTACTGAAGACCAATTCTAACCCGGATCTTCACGGGGAGACAAGCATGGTTACTGAAGACCAATTCTAACCCGGATCTTCACGGGAGACAAGCATGGGTTACTGAAGACCAATTCTAAACCGGATCTTCACGGGGAGACAAGCATGGGTTACTGAAGACCAATTCTAACCCAAATTTTCACGGGGAGACAAGCATGGGTTACTGAAGACCAATTCTAACCCGGATCTTCACGGGGAGACAAGCATGGGTTACTGAAGACCAATTCTAACCCGGATCTTCACGGGGAGACAAGCATGGGTTACTGAAGACCAATTCTAACCCGGATCTTCACGGGGAGACAAGCATGGGTTACTGAAGACCAATTCTAACCCAAATTTTCACGGGGAGACAAGCATGGGTTACTGAAGACCAATTCTAACCCAGATTTTCACGGGGAGACAAGCATGGGTTACTGAAGACCAATTCTAACCCGGATCTTCACGGGGAGACAAGCATGGGTTACTGAAGACCAATTCTAACCCGGATCATCACGGGGAGACAAGCATGGGTTACTGAAGACCAATTCTAACCCGGATCTTCACGGGGAGACAAGCATGGGTTACTGAAGACCAATTCTAACCCGGATCTTCACGGGGAGACAAGCATGGGTTACTGAAGACCAATTCTAACCCGGATCTTCACGGGGAGACAAGCATGGGTTACTGAAGACCAATTCTAACCCGGATCTTCAGGGGAGACAAGCATGGGTTACTGAAGACCAATTCTAACCCGGATCTTCACGGGGAGACAAGCATGGGTTACTGAAGACCAATTCTAACCCGGATCTTCACGGGGGAGACAAGCATAACTGAAGGCCAATTTTCACGGGGAGACAAGCATGGGTTACTGAAGACCAATTCTAACCCGGATCTTCACGGGGAGACAAGCATGGGTTACTGAAGACCAATTCTAACCCGGATTTTCACGGGGAGACAAGCATGGGTTACTGAAGACCAATTCTAACCCGGATTTTCACGGGACAAGCATGGGTTACTGAAGACCAATTCTAACCCGGATCATCACGGGGAGACAAGCATGGGTTACTGAAGACCAATTCTAACCCGGATCATCACGGGGAGACAAGCATGGGTTACTGAAGACCAATTCTAACCCGGATCTTCACGGGGAGACAAGCATGGGTTACTGAAGACCAATTCTAACCCGGATCATCACGGGAGACAAGCATGGGTTACTGAAGACCAATTCTAACCCGGATCTTCACGGGGAGACAAGCATGGGTTACTGAAGACCAATTCTAACCCGGATCTTCACGGGGAGACAAGCATGGGTTACTGAAGACCAATTCTAACCGGATCTTCACGGGGAGACAAGCATGGGTTACTGAAGACCAATTCTAACCCGGATCATCACGGGGAGACAAGCATGGGTTACTGAAGACCAATTCTAACCCAAATTTTCACGGGGAGACAAGCATGGGTTACTGAAGACCAATTCTAACCCGGATCTTCACGGGGAGACAAGCATGGGTTACTGAAGACCAATTCTAACCCGGATCTTCACGGGGAGACAAGCATGGGTTACTGAAGACCAATTCTAACCCGGATCATCACGGGGAGACAAGCATGGGTTACTGAAGACCAATTCTAACCCGGATCATCACGGGGAGACAAGCATGGGTTACTGAAGACCAATTCTAACCCGGATCTTCACGGGGAGACAAGCATGGGTTACTGAAGACCAATTCTAACCCAAATTTTCACGGGGAGACAAGCATGGGTTACTGAAGACCAATTCTAACCCGATCTTCACGGGGAGACAAGCATGGGTTACTGAAGACCAATTCTAACCCGGATCTTCACGGGGAGACAAGCATGGGTTACTGAAGACCAATTCTAACCCGGATCTTCACGGGGAGACAAGCATGGGTTACTGAAGACCAATTCTAACCCGGATCTTCACGGGGGAGACAAGCATGGGTTACTGAAGACCAATTCTAACCCGGATCTTCACGGGGAGACAAGCATGGGTTACTGAAGACCAATTCTAACCCGGATCTTCACGGGGAGACAAGCATGGGTTACTGAAGACCAATTCTAACCCGGATCTTCACGGGAGACAAGCATGGGTTACTGAAGACCAATTCTAACCCGGATCTTCACGGGGAGACAAGCATGGGTTACTGAAGACCAATTCTAACCCGGATCTTCACGGGGAGACAAGCATGGGTTACTGAAGACCAATTCTAACCCGGATCTTCACGGGGAGACAAGCATGGGTTACTGAAGACCAATTCTAACCCGGATCTTCACGGGGAGACAAGCATGGGTTACTGAAGACCAATTCTAACCCGGATCTTCACGGGGAGACAAGCATGGGTTACTGAAGACCAATTCTAACCCGGATCTTCACGGGGAGACAAGCATGGGTTACTGAAGACCAATTCTAACCCGGATCTTCACGGGGAGACAAGCATGGGTTACTGAAGACCAATTCTAACCCGGATCTTCACGGGGAGACAAGCATGGGTTACTGAAGACCAATTCTAACCCGGATCTTCACGGGGAGACAAGCATGGGTTACTGAAGACCAATTCTAACCCGGATCTTCACGGGGAGACAAGCATGGGTTACTGAAGACCAATTCTAACCCGGATCATCACGGGGAGACAAGCATGGGTTACTGAAGACCAATTCTAACCCGGATCTTCACAGGGGAGACAAGCATGGGTTACTGAAGACCAATTCTAACCCGGATCTTCACGGGGAGACAAGCATGGGTTACTGAAGACCAATTCTAACCCGGATCATCACGGGGAGACAAGCATGGGTTACTGAAGACCAATTCTAACCCGGATCTTCACGGGGAGACAAGCATGGGTTACTGAAGACCAATTCTAACCCGGATTTTCACGGGGAGACAAGCATGGGTTACTGAAGACCAATTCTAACCCGGATCTTCACGGGGAGACAAGCATGGGTTACTGAAGACCAATTCTAACCCGGATCTTCACGGGGAGACAAGCATGGGTTACTGAAGACCAATTCTAACCCGGATCATCACGGGGAGACAAGCATGGGTTACTGAAGACCAATTCTAACCCGGATCTTCACGGGGAGACAAGCATGGGTTACTGAAGACCAATTCTAACCCGGATCTTCACGGGACAACAAGCATGGGTTACTGAAGACCAAATTCTAACCCGGATCTTCACGGGGAGACAAGCATGGGTTACTGAAACCAATTAACCCGGATCTTCACGGGGAGACAAGCATGGGTTACTGAAGACCAATTCTAACCCGGATCATCACGGGGAGACAAGCATGGGTTACTGAAGACCAATTCTAACCCGGATCATCACGGGGAGACAAGCATGGGTTACTGAAGACCAATTCTAACCCGATCTTCACGGGGAGACAAGCATGGGTTACTGAAGACCAATTCTAACCCGGATCTTCACGGGGAGACAAGCATGGGTTACTGAAGACCAATTCTAACCCGGATCTTCACGGGGAGACAAGCATGGGTTACTGAAGACCAATTCTAACCCGGATCTTCACGGGGAGACAAGCATGGGTTACTGAAGACCAATTCTAACCCGGATCATCACGGGGAGACAAGCATGGGTTACTGAAGACCAATTCTAACCCACCAATTTTCACGGGGAGACAAGCATGGGTTACTGAAGACCAATTCTAACCCGGATCATCACGGGGAGACAAGCATGGGTTACTGAAGACCAATTCTAACCCGGATCTTCACGGGAGACAAGCATGGGTTACTGAAGACCAATTCTAACCCGGATCATCACGGGGAGACAAGCATGGGTTACTGAAGACCAATTCTAACCCGGATCATCACGGGGGAGACAAGCATGGGTTACTGAAGACCAATTCTAACCCGGATCATCACGGGTGAGACAAGCATGGGTTACTGAAGACCAATTCTAACCCGGATCATCACGGGGGAGACAAGCATGGGTTACTGAAGACCAATTCTAACCCGGATCTTCACGGGGGAGACAAGCATGGGTTACTGAAGACCAATTCTAACCCGGATCTTCACGGGGAGACAAGCATGGGTTACTGAAGGCCAATTCTAACCCGGATCTTCACGGGGAGACAAGCATGGGTTACTGAAGACCAATTCTAACCCGGATCTTCACGGGAGACAAGCATGGGTTACTGAAGACCAATTCTAACCCGGATCATCACGGGGAGACAAGCATGGGTTACTGAAGACCAATTCTAACCCGGATCTTCACGGGGAGACAAGCATGGTTACTGAAGACCAATTCTAACCCGGATCTTCACGGGGAGACAAGCATGGGTTACTGAAGACCAATTCTAACCCGGATCTTCACGGGGAGACAAGCATGGGTTACTGAAGACCAATTCTAACCCGGATCTTCACGGGGAGACAAGCATGGGTTACTGAAGACCAATTCTAACCCGGATCTTCACGGGGAGACAAGCATGGGTTACTGAAGACCAATTCTAACCCGGATCTTCACGGGGAGACAAGCATGGGTTACTGAAGACCAATTCTAACCCAAATTTTCACGGGGAGACAAGCATGGGTTACTGAAGACCAATTCTAACCCGGATCATCACGGGGAGACAAGCATGGGTTACTGAAGACCAATTCTAACCCGGATCTTCACGGGGAGACAAGCATGGGTTACTGAAGACCAATTCTAACCCGGATCATCACGGGGAGACAAGCATGGGTTACTGAAGACCAATTCTAACCCGGATCTTCACGGGGGAGACAAGCATGGGTTACTGAAGACCAATTCTAACCCGGATCATCACGGGGAGACAAGCATGGGTTACTGAAGACCAATTCTAACCCGGATCTTCACGGGGAGACAAGCATGGGTTACTGAAGACCAATTCTAACCCGGATCATCACGGGGAGACAAGCATGGGTTACTGAAGACCAATTCTAACCCGGATCTTCACGGGGAGACAAGCATGGGTTACTGAAGACCAATTCTAACCCGGATCATCACGGGGAGACAAGCATGGGTTACTGAAGACCAATTCTAACCCGGATCTTCACTTGGGAGACAAGCATGGGTTACTGAAGACCAATTCTAACCCGGATCATCACGGGAGACAAGCATGGGTTACTGAGACAAGCATGGGTTACTGAAGACCAATTCTAACCCGGATCATCACGGGGAGACAAGCATGGGTTACTGAAGACCAATTCTAACCCGGATCATCACGGGGAGACAAGCATGGGTTACTGAAGACCAATTCTAACCCGGATCTTCACGGGGAGACAAGCATGGGTTACTGAAGACCAATTCTAACCCGGATCTTCACGGGGAGACAAGCATGGGTTACTGAAGACCAATTCTAACCCGGATCTTCACGGGGAGACAAGCATGGGTTACTGAAGACCAATTCTAACCCGGATCTTCACGGGGAGACAAGCATGGGTTACTGAAGACCAATTCTAACCCATGGATCTTCACGATCTTCACGGGAGACAAGCATGGGTTACTGAAGACCAATTCTAACCCGGATCATCACGGGGAGACAAGCATGGGTTACTGAAGACCAATTCTAACCCGGATCATCACGGGGAGACAAGCATGGGTTACTGAAGACCAATTCTAACCCGGATCTTCACGGGGAGACAAGCATGGGTTACTGAAGACCAATTCTAACCCGGATCTTCACGGGGAGACAAGCATGGGTTACTGAAGACCAATTCTAACCCGGATCATCACGGGGAGACAAGCATGGGTTACTGAAGACCAATTCTAACCCGGATCATCACGAGGGGGAGACAAGCATGGGTTACTGAAGGCCAATTCTAACCCGGATCTTCACGGGGAGACAAGCATGGGTTACTGAAGACCAATTCTAACCCGGATCTTCACGGGGAGACAAGCATGGGTTACTGAAGACCAATTCTAACCCGGATCATCACGGGGAGACAAGCATGGGTTACTGAAGACCAATTCTAACCCGGATCTTCACGGGGAGACAAGCATGGGTTACTGAAGACCAATTCTAACCCGGATCATCACGGGGAGACAAGCATGGGTTACTGAAGACCAATTCTAACCCGGATCTTCACGGGGAGACAAGCATGGGTTACTGAAGACCAATTCTAACCCGGATCATCACGGGGAGACAAGCATGGGTTACTGAAGACCAATTCTAACCCGGATCTTCACGGGGAGACAAGCATGGGTTACTGAAGACCAATTCTAACCCGGATCATCACGGGAGACAAGCATGGGTTACTGAAGACCAATTCTAACCCGGATCATCACGGGAGACAAGCATGGGTTACTGAAGACCAATTCTAACCCGGATCTTCACGGGGAGACAAGCATGGGTTACTGAAGACCAATTCTAACCCGGATCATCACGGGGAGACAAGCATGGGTTACTGAAGACCAATTCTAACCCGGATCATCACGGGAGACAAGCATGGGTTACTGAAGACCAATTCTAACCCGGATCATCACGGGGAGACAAGCATGGGTTACTGAAGACCAATTCTAACCCGGATCTTCACGGGGGAGACAAGCATGGGTTACTGAAGACCAATTCTAACCCGGATCTTCACGGGGAGACAAGCATGGGTTACTGAAGACCAATTCTAACCCGGATCATCACGGGGAGACAAGCATGGGTTACTGAAGACCAATTCTAACCCGGATCTTCACGGGGAGACAAGCATGGGTTACTGAAGACCAATTCTAACCCGGATCTTCACGGGGAGACAAGCATGGGTTACTGAAGACCAATTCTAACCCGGATCATCACGGGGGAGACAAGCATGGGTTACTGAAGATCAATTCTAACCCGGATCATCACGGGTGAGACAAGCATGGGTTACTGAAGACCAATTCTAACCTTGGATCTTCATGGGGAGACATGCATGGGTTACTGAAGACCAATTCTAACCCGGATCATCACGGGGGAGACAAGCATGGGTTACTGAAGACCAATTCTAACCCGGATCTTCACGGGGAGACAAGCATGGGTTACTGAAGACCAATTCTAACCCGGATCTTCACGGGGAGACAAGCATGGGTTACTGAAGACCAATTCTAACCCGGATCTTCACGGGGAGACAAGCATGGGTTACTGAAGACCAATTCTAACCCGGATCTTCACGGGGAGACAAGCATGGGTTACTGAAGACCAATTCTAACCCGGATCATCACGGGGAGACAAGCATGGGTTACTGAAGACCAATTCTAACCCGGATCTTCACGGGGAGACAAGCATGGGTTACTGAAGACCAATTCTAACCCGGATCTTCACGGGGGAGACAAGCATGGGTTACTGAAGACCAATTCTAACCCGGATCATCACGGGGGGAGACAAGCATGGGTTACTGAAGACCAATTTAACCCGGATCTTCACGGGAGACAAGCATGGGTTACTGAAGAACCAATTCTAACCCGGATCTTCATGGGTGAGATATGCATGGGTTACTGAAGACCAATTCTAACCCGGATCATCACGGGGGAGACAAGCATGGGTTACTGAAGATCAATTCTAACCCGGATCTTCACGGGGAGACAAGCATGGGTTGCTGAAGACCAATTCTAACCCGGATCTTTCACGGGGAGACAAGCATGGGTTACTGAAGACCAATTCTAACCCGGATCTTCACGGGGAGACAAGCATGGGTTACTGAAGACCAATTCTAACCCGGATTTTCACGGGGAGACAAGCATGGGTTACTGAAGACCAATTCTAACCCGGATCTTTCATGGGGAGACAAGCATGGGTTACTGAAGACCAATTCTAACCCGGATCATCACGGGGAGACAAGCATGGGTTACTGAAGACCAATTCTAACCCGGATCTTCACGGGGAGACAAGCATGGGTTACTGAAGACCAATTCTAACCCGGATCATCACGGGGAGACAAGCATGGGTTACTGAAGACCAATTCTAACCCGGATCTTCACGGGGAGACAAGCATGGGTTACTGAAGACCAATTCTAACCCGGATCTTCACGGGGAGACAAGCATGGGTTACTGAAGACCAATTCTAACCTGGATTTTCACGGGGGAGACAAGCATGGGTTACTGAAGACCAATTCTAACCCGGATCATCACGGGGAGACAAGCATGGGTTACTGAAGGCCAATTCTAACCCGGATCATCACGGGGAGACAAGCATGGGTTACTGAAGACCAATTCTAACCCGGATCATCACGGGAGACAAGCATGGGTTACTGAAGACCAATTCCTAACCCGGATCTTCACGGGGAGACAAGCATGGGTTACTGAAGACCAATTCTAACCCGGATCTTCACGGGAGACAAGCATGGGTTACTGAAGACCAATTCTAACCCGGATCTTCACGGGAGACAAGCATGGGTTACTGAAGACCAATTCTAACCCGGATCTTCACGGGAGACAAGCATGGGTTACTGAAGGCCAATTCTAACCCGGATCATCACGAGGGAGACAAGCATGGGTTACTGAAGACCAATTCTAACCCGGATTTTCACGGGGAGACAAGCATGGGTTACTGAAGACCAATTCTAACCCTAAATCTTCACAGGGGAGACAAGCATGGGTTACTGAAGACCAATTCTAACTCCGGATCTTCACAGGGGAGACAAGCATGGGTTACTGAAGACCCTAACCTGGATCATCACGGGGAGACAAGCATGGAGTTACTGAAGACCAATTCTAACCCGGATCATCACGGGGAGACAAGCATGGGTTACTGAAGACCAATTCTAACCCGGATCTTCACGGGGAGACAAGCATGGGTTACTGAAGGCCAATTCTAACCCGGATCTTCACGGGGAGACAAGCATGGGTTACTGAAGACCGAAATTCTAGACCCGGATCATCCACCCGGGGAGACAAGCATGGGTTACTGAAGACCAATTCTAACCCGATTTTCACGGGGAGACAAGCATGGGTTGCTGAAGACCAATTCTAACCCAAATTTTCACGGGGAGACAAGCATGGGTTACTGAAGACCAATTCTAACCCGGATCATCACGGGGAGACAAGCATGGGTTACTGAAGGCCAATTCTAACCCGGATCTTCACGGGAGACAAGCATGGGTTACTGAAGACCAATTCTAACCCGGATCATCACGGGGAGACAAGCATGGGTTACTGAAGACCAATTCTAACCCGGATCATCACAAGGGGAGACAAGCATGGGTTGCTGAAGACCAATTCTAACCCGGATCTTCACGGGGAGACAAGCATGGGTTACTGAAGACCAATTCTAAACCCGGATCTTCACGGGGAGACAAGCATGGGTTACTGAAGACCAATTCTAACCCGGATCTTCACGGGGAGACAAGCATGGTTACTGAAGACCAATTCTAACCCGGATCTTCACAGGGAGACAAGCATGGGTTACTGAAGGCCAATTCTAACCGGATCATCACGGGGAGACAAGCATGGGTTACTGAAGAGCCAATTCTAACCCGGATCTTCACG